>NW_011369252.1:110737-116455 GCF_000735185.1 Notothenia coriiceps | reverse complement strand
GAAAAGTGACAGTAGATATAGATTAGTTGCAATTTGGTGCTATATATATATATATATATAAAAAAAAAATGGATTATTTAAAAAAAAAAAGAATTAAACACCTTGAATTTCAGGGGGGGCGTGGGGCTTCGTTGGCGGGGCGCAGCGCCCCTCCAAGACAAATGGTAGGGGAAACACTGTTGAACTCGGTAAATAGTGTGAATAATATAACATCATATTATTCACACAGATGATACTGTAGCGCAATAAGTCTGCAGGATGACAGAATTTGATCCTTAGATAAGGCAGAAAAGCTTTAAAATATGTGAGACTAACTCATAAACATAGTGTTTTTGTGATGCATTTCTGCTTATAAATAGATATACACATTCTATTTATTATGTTTCTATTCTCTTTGCTTGTTATCCACCTTTGCAAAACATTAAGCACGGTTGACAGTGTCAACACACGACTACTTTTCATGCCTCAGTGTGTCTGTGCGCCAACAGATAACATAAGAGCTGCTGCAGCCTGAGCCACGACACCGTCCTGAATCTACTCACCTTGTTTGACTTTCATTATCAAGAGTCATTGTGATAGTGTCATAAAGAGTCTCACCTTCAATACATTGCTTTAATATTCCTGAATCCCAGCAGACAAAATGATCCTTTGCTATTTGGGTGAACTCTATATAGAATTAAATAAATGAAATGCTAAGAACAGAAACCTGATCTAATATTTCCTCAGACATCTAACACAGAGAAATGAAGGGCGAACGGAACAAGGAAGTCAACCACACAGACGGGTCTAATAAATCATGAACATCTTTTAAATGTGAGTCCTTGCTCAGTTTAATTAAAGTCTGCAATCAAAACTAGATCTGACCCCCTTACCCTCGACATATTCCATGACCATGCACAGATGTCTCCGCGACTCGAAGGAACAGAACATGGAGACGACGAACGGGTTCTCGGCGAAGGTGAGGATGTCTCTCTCCACAAACGCCTGCTGGATCTGATTCCTCAGGATCAGATTCTGCTTGTTGATCTTCTTCATTGCAAAACGCTGACGTGTCTCTCTGTGGCGCACCAGGTAGACGGCACTGGAGAGAAGGTGAGACACAAGAGACGAGAGTGAAAACTGAAGGGGCTGGTGGCGCCAAGATGAGGTACAGAGAACAGAAAGCAGGGTGAGGGGCCAAGCCAAAGAAGCTTGTTTAAGCAATACAAATAGGTTTTACTTTTATGCTCACACTGTTGCTGTTTTATTAGTATTGGTGTTGATTCATTCCAGTTTCCACTACTGTGGTGCATCTTTTTTTATCAGTATTCCATGAAGCACTTTATGTAATTTAGCCTAAATGCTGTTTGTTGACCTTGGAAACACTATTTCCAAGGATTCTATTGACAGGAACTCTCTGACCCCTAAACAGTCTTCCACAGCATATTGATGCTAAAAACAGTTTTTTCTTTGTTAAAATATTAAATAAAAGCTTCATTGCACTTGATATGGTTTAGATCAAATGAGGTTTCAATCAATTTCTTACCCATAAGCTCCGTTGCTGATCAGTTTGATGCTCTGAAAATCTTCTTCACTCGGTGGTTTCATGGTCCGCCCTCTTCCCTGCTGACAAATATTAAAATGATAACTCAAATCGGCAAAAAGGCTGTTTCAATTAAATGTTCGAAAGCTCAAATGTCAAGGTTTCTTTGATGATTTGAAAGCGGTGTGTGTGTGTTTTAATGGTGGTGCAGTCATAGTGTGTGTGAAAATCTTCCTGTGTGTTTGTTCTTCACCTCTGCTTCATCGGTCTCTGGAGTTTGTGGGCCTTCACTGTCGTAGCTGTCCAGGCTCACGATTTCTGTTGAAAAACATTTGAGTTAACAAGCAAACCTGGTGTCAAAGTGAAATGAAAATGTTCATGCTAAAACACCAGGCCTCCCACACTGCTGTGTGAAGATTCAAAGAACGCAGCTGCTCAGACATCTTAAACAAAACAGCTATTCGATTTTTAAAAACAAATGAAAGACCAAACGCGGCAGATCACAGAAAGTAAAACATGAGGGATAAAAAAGCTTCTTCCTATTAATTCTTTGTCTTCTTCTCCACCTCCCCCTCACGTTGTTTCTTCTCCTTTCTTTGAGCAGCACTGGCAGCTAAATGTCAGTGTTCTTCCTCTCTAATATGTGACAGCTGCTAGAATACACTGATAATAGCACTGTTTTGTTAAAGCAGGGAGATAATTGACTAATAATTAACTTTGCAAAGCATTTTCAAAGTCGCTCTGTAGATCCTAACTTCATGTAACATAAAAGTCACTGTTCTGACAGTCGTATATTCTGTTGGTTTCTCTTTGACGCTGAAAAGATCTTGTCAACAGTCTCTATCAGGAGCCGAGAAAAGAAAAGAGTGTGAAAGTGTGCAAGCCGCTACGTGGGTGTCTATGTGTGTCTAAGCATGACGATGTAGGTGTAAAAGAAGGTGCAAGATGAAGATATCAAGTGGCACATTGTAAGCAAAGATTATCTGACAAAGGCTTAGAATGTTCACGAATTCAGATATAATCCTGCAGAGGTTTATTGTAAAGAGTCATTCTGGGTCCATCAGCTAATGAGCAACTCCTGATGGATGAGACCAAGAGCGGCTGTGCAGAATTAAAAATGTGAGTTTGAGCCACGATGATTAATTAAAGAAATTTCACCGCTCCAGCAGACCACAAATGTTCCAGCCTGTCCTAGCGTGATCTCATACATGGTCATGCTGAACAACCAGCTGATTGGTAGCTTATTAAAGCAGAGATGTTCAAATTCTGACACTGACAAGAAAACAATTCGATCTTCATCGTTTTCTTTGAAAACAGTCGATAAATGTATCTCCCAAAATGTTGAACTGTTCTTTTGTTTATGTGTAATTTGTATCAATTCAATGCGGGGCAGTTGTTCATTTCCCAGTCTATTAATTCCACAAAGAACCAGCCAATGTCTGAATTAAAATCTGTACACATTGTAGTGAGTGTATATACATTATTTCCTGTTCAAGCCTCTATTTGAACAACAAAATGCAATATATATTTTCTTTCTTTCTCTTACCTTCCAGTGGGTCTCTGGTCAGCCCCAACTGGTTGATGATGTATCGAGGGATGTCCGCCTTCATCAGCTGTCCCTCCTTGGCGTGGTCCTCCGCTGCCTCCAGCAGATGGTAAAACTCTTCAGGGTTGAACTCCTATCATTGAAAGGGGGAACAAATGTAAGTACCAAAATAACAATATACTGTAAATGCACCTTTAAGCTTAAACTCCTGGGCCCAGGAGTTCAAAACTTTTAATCCCTATCTGATCAGATCAGATTTGGATTTTGGGGAGTTCAAAACCAAAAAACAGGATTAGGATCACTTTGATATCCGACCAGATCAGGAAATCCAATCCAAGCTTTAATCTGGATCAAATCTTCAAAACGGGTAGTTCAAACCGACAACAAAGAATTGGGATCAGTTTGATTCCAAAAAACTGGATTATCCTGATCCCACCAGAGGGGTGGATTTCCAGTGGATTCCAGAGCAAAATGTACTGTACAATTTATTTAAAAATATGTTTCAATATAAATAAGATGGCAAAGTTTGTTAACTGAAATAATACACCATTTTTAGCCTTCATGGGAAATACATTTTATTTTTCATTTTTGGTCACGTTTGTGGTGGCCTATTTTGTTTTCAACCAAATGTTGATGACATAAATGTTTATGCTCATGAAAGTATCACAACAAAGATTGTCAATCACAAATGTAATTTAGATTAAAGAAAAAATACCTTCAACAAAAAAAAAGTCCATCTGTCATCACCTTTCAAAAGTAATTGCGGACAATAGATGTCTCTGCAATGTGGTCTCTTGTCTTCCTTGTATTATTTTTCATGTCCACTAGATGGAGATCGGTAGGATTAAAGCACTGATATTCCGGATCTAGTCATCTTGAAAAATCGTAATCTGGATCAGGCTGATCCTATTCTGAATTGCTTTGAACTCCAGGGACAAAATCTGGCCGATTTGTCTGATCCTGGATCACAAAAAACGGTATTTCAAAATCTGATCGGATCTGATTGAGATTAAAAGTTTTGAACTCCTGGGCCCTGATGATCTACTTTCAAAATCTACAGGAGGTAACGGGATGAATAATCATGGCTCATTTAACATTTAGCATCAGGAAATATCTTTATGTCCACAATAAGTTTAACACATTCAGATGGATTTTAAGATGAGTGCTGGGTTGCCAAGTGAATTCACCAAACTGTAATCAGCTCCTGTGAACACCAGATGAATGCCACTTGGAAATCAACGCTTGTTACTCCTGAAGTGTTTGATGCGTGGGATATTCTTTTCTAATCTTGAAATAGTGCACTATCAAAGACATTTCAAAAACGATTGCACAGCTGAGTAAGACTTGACGATTACTAATCATGAACGTTAATGATATTCTACCCACAGTCATTATGGTTTCATGGTACAGGAGATATTGTGAGTCAACTGTCTTATATATAGCATGGAAAAGAGTAAAAATGGCAAAGCATATCAAGGGCTGCAAGTGCCATGATTCCTTTCATTTTTAATTAATCTTTATGTTCTCAATTATTTATTTATATTATTAGAGAGAAGAATGTAATATCACAGTTTCAAAGACTTGCATTGCGTCTTGATATAACCAGCAGTAAACACAAAAACAAAGATTTTCAATTTACTATCATAGACTGAAAAAATAAACAGCAAAATGTTACATTTGAAAAAGCAGGAATCAGAAGATTTCTACATATTCGCTTTAAAAATTGTGATTTATGTTGATTTGCATAATGTCATGCTTTGTTAGAATTGAAAAAGAAACATATTTCCAAGGGATCCATATCAAGATTGATTATGTAATGCGTTTAGAGACCCTTGCTTATATATTGTTATCTGATCTTTTAAAACTCAAAAATCAAGTATCTGCCATGTTATGATTGCTGCAATTATGTTTAAAAAAACCGAGATCACAATATTGATCATTTTTTATAGCTGGGTATTGAACAATGAAGACAAACACAGCAGAACAAATTTGATAAATAAATTGATGTAAAATGGTGTTACATCACAGAAATGTATTTTAATAATTTCAGGTCTGCCAAACGTATAATCACAAAACTAGAATTAACTTCAACCTGCTGAAAATTCATGACCAAACACCGCTGTGGGGCTGTCAAACAAACACAATCAGTGTCAATACACCTCCCAACTTTAAATTGCTTTCTTAAAACATCTTTTTATTCCAATGAAAGAGCCTTTTGTAGTGTCCTGTGGGATTTACTTTCATTCCTGTTGGTGGAATAACATTTTGATTAGAAAGTAGAGCCTGGGGCAGCCGGGATCATTTCCTTTCTCCCGTGCTCTCTCATATCTGCTCCCCTCAACCGGAGGAAAAGAGAGAGCACCGTGAGGGGGAATTAACCTGCCTCTCTGATAGCTTTCTCTGCTCCGGGATAATATCCTTTCAGCTAAAAGCCCACTGACTGTGTGACATTTTCACCAAATCACAACTGCTGCTGACTTGAATGCTAAATGAACTCTCTGCCCCTGGACAACATTGTTTCTGTGTATGTGTCTCCTCCTCTCTAACCTAAGGGGCGTGAGGATCTAAAATCCTCTCCACATCCTGCCTGACCCTATCGACCTCCTTTGACGGTCGCCCTGGCAACGGAAAGATGAGCCGGGGGTGGGGG
>NW_011369252.1:92426-110731 GCF_000735185.1 Notothenia coriiceps | reverse complement strand
GGGGGGGGGGGGTGGTTAGAGGAGGGACGCTGTCGAAGACGAGCATGTGAGGCCATCAATCAGTGAGCTGATGTCCAGGTATGGCTGAGCCTCCTGTGCATACAGAGAGGCTTGTTATTACTGAGTAAGTTGAGCTGAGTTATGTATCAACATGTCAAGGACACGGCTCTGTCTCCCAGCTGATTTGATGCGCTGCTGAAAAAAGAAATCGACAAGATGTGGAGGTGGAGAGAATATTTTACAGTTTGGAGTTAAGTAAAAAAATATATATCCTGCGGCAATAAGTGCAAATGCTGCTGCTGCAGACATGTGTAGCATGTCTGTACTGCACAGGCATATATTAAGATATATTGAGAATGCACCGAAAGGAAGCAAATGTAAATGTGGCAATCATTTCTTTATGCTGGGGGACGTAGGAACAACACGAGTGCAAACAATTGGTCAAAAGAAGAGTTTTGTCTCTGCATATTTGGTTGTTTCTTGCAGCCATGTTGATTATTTAATGATATCAAGTCTTCTCCATTGAATGTTGCATTAATCTGATAGCTACATATCCTCTTTTGTGATATTTTGAAATGATGTAACTAAAAGGAGAAATGATCCCCAACTTATCCTCAAAAAAGAGTGATTTTAGGCTGAAAGATCGTTTCGCAGTTTATTTTTGCATTTCTAAGATGTCGGGGCCTCATTAAAAACAAAAGATTTCTATTTGGGCTTGTACATTCAATCCCCACAAACTCCAAAACAAAACAATTATTTGGAATTCTTACTGATTCAGCAAAAAAAGCAATAACTAGAAAATGGCTCAAAGCGGATATCCCTTCTCTTGACAACTGGTATGACAAAATCCATGAAATGCATGTTATGGAAAGAATCACCTTCTCAATGAGACTTCGGGAAAACACATTTGAAGAAATATGGAAAAAGTGGAGAATTTACATATCCCAAAGACGACCATCCTTTGTTTGACTGTGTTTCTATACACCGATTGAATGTATATGTATAGATGTGTATGTATGGTCACATGTATGTGTGTATGTGTATTGAATGTATACTGTATATGTATGTTGATATGTATGCGTATGTACATGTGTAGACATTTGCTATTTCAAACAACCCCTGTATACTTTTTCGTTTTTATTTTATTTTGACTAATTTTGTCACTTTCGGGTATCTAAAAATATATGATTTGAAAAACAGTACTTGTATTATAATGTGACCCCAAATAAATAAAGAATACAAAAATATAAATAATAAAAAGATCAAGTCAAAGAGATTTCCTGACTTTACGTCCCTACTGTATGTATCAAAACACAAATGATGGAACCTATCTTCTCATAAACCAACTCCAAAGCATTATTATTATCAACCCTCCCTGTTTTCTAAATGAACACAATTATTACATGAACATAATGTACTGGGTGGATACTATATGTCAGGAAGAAACCATCCATCTCTGTGGGCGGGGTATAATAATATTCAGAATTTTATCTACATTCCTTGTATGAATTTTTATATATATCCCCTGTGCCCAAGATTGGAATAAAAAAAAGAAAAACAGTCTTTTTATTCGTCAAAAGTAAAAGAAATGCAATGTGAAATACTTCTGTAAGCCTTAAAGACAGACTCCCTTTCAAAGTGACAGGCCAGCCTCCAGCTGTGATATGTGTTCATCTCTTCAGACTGGATGCACAGCTGACAGCCTGCTCCACGTCTGCTCACTCTTTAATGGCATTTCAGTGAGAAGGAATTGACCATGCATCTCCATTTGGGAGGACAGGAGCCTTTCCAAGCAGTTAAGCAGAACATATTCAGGATGTAAAAAGGCCCTCGGAAAAACTGATACTCATACTTAACATCAGAAACTCACCAAACACTCGAGGAGCCTGGCGGGACGAGATATGATGATGAAGAGCTTTTTGCAGAGCTCGATGACGAAGGTGAGCTCCGAACTCTCCGAGCGCTCATAAGCCTGATAGTGAAGGAGAGACAGGCAGACAGGAGACAGGTTAGAGATTGACATACCGTTAGTTGACACTCCTCAACACCTCCACAATTCCTGTCCCAACTCACATCATTCAGCAGCTTCTCCAGGTTATCCTGCAGCTCACAGAAGTAGACGCTGGCGATGAGACCCTCGCGAGACTTGGTCAGGCAGTCCCTGGACAGCTCAGCTACCTGGTGGTGGATGAAGCTGAGGACCCCATCGGCCAGGGGCAGGACGCTCTCTGGAGAGAAGCTGTGGATGAACTCCGCCAGCCTCTCCTCCATCTGAGCTGTGGCCTGAATGAACACAAGATGGCGCTTAACGTTTTTTAAATAAAAAACACACAAACGTGAGTAAGCTTCCAGCCAACTGATGAGAGTATAACAATATTGATATGCTTGCAGTATTATGGGTGTCTGTGTTGTCATTTACTGCTTCTGTGGCTTTACATTAAAAGCATTCAACCGGCGAAAGATACATTCACTATTATTGTGAAGTACCGGTAATGTTAATCACGGGATAGGCACTATGTTTGTCAGTGAGCTTTGTTCATCAATAAGGCTTCCACAATAAGGCTTTTTCTTCAGTTCGAAATGTTGCAGGGATAAATGGAAGAGTCCGAAGAGCTGCAGGCAGCAGATCACACACACACATTTTTTTTTAAATAGGCCAATTATTGTCTGACTTCTTTATTACAATAGTTCGTTTTGCTGTACCGAGACATTTATTCATAAATTGTATTTCCTCTTAGTGTTAAAGAGGGTGTCACAAAATCACATGGATTACCACCTAAATAGTAAGTTATTATCATGTTGTCAAGCTTCCCCTACGTTACATCACCACTACCCACCACTACCTGTCAGTGCTCTAAATGTGACATACACAAAGATTACACCTCTTTTATAACGTTAAAAAGACAAAATACTCTTATTGATCTTTTTGGAAAGAACATGAGGCAGTCTACATTATCTGTAACTGATGAAACACAAAATAACATTATCAGAATTAAGGCCACATTAAGCGTTAATTAAATATCTATTTCAGGTATGCAACTGCTAATTATTCTCCTATAATGAGGAGGATTCAGCAATGTTGAGACTTCATTAACAGTCCTGGGAACTGTGCAATTGTATGTGGGAAGCCTTGTTAGCAGCACTACTTTACGATGTAAAGAGAATGTTCAGAGGGCGATGGTGTACGTGAGTTTGTGTGTGTGTGTGTGTGTGTGTGTTTGTGCGCGCGTGTGTGTGTGTGCGTGCGTGTGCGTGTGTGTGTTTGCGTGCATGCAGACAGCTTTAGATAATCTTCCAGTTTTAATACATACAGTATTGGCCTGGGGCAAGTTACGTGGTCTAATTGATTTTGTACTCATGATCAAAGACTCATATGTCGGGTTTAGCTCCGCAGATATGGACGACCTCCAGTGGTTTTCACACACTGCAGTGTCAACAGCTTACAAAGAACAGTGAAATGAAATCTGAGAGCTGCCTTTATGTCGGAGGTCGGAGGAGAACGGTAAGCCTCTTTCAAAGTAACAAGGGTGCAGGAATGCAGAGATGACAGCTAAGTACAGCTGGAGGATGCATTAGTGTGAGAGAGACAGGGAACATTTGAAAAAAGCAACAAAGGTCCCGCTGCCACAAGTCAAACTTGGAGATGCTGTTATTTGTCATGCACCCTGACATTGAGGCCCCTTTACTCTGACTCGTGTAGTGCATGCTGGGATAATATTTTACATCGCTCTTACCAATACCGATCTGCTCATTGTGTAAGTAAAATCATTTTGTGAATGATTGGCTTTGCTCTCAGACAACACGTTGATAGCTAGCTATGGGCTTTAGACAATTAGAAAATGTCAAGGAAAAGATGGCGGCGAGCATTTCACACACATCTTGAATCCCGGACCGAGTACAGGCGACGTCGGACAAGATCGACATCATCCAGTTCTCTCATGCAGAATGCGCACCGCCATACTTGTTAGGACGATATTTCACCGGGGCAAGATTTACCAACTTACGGCCATCTGTTAACCACTGAAGCAGCAGCCTTTCTGATCTTTATGTTGCCCACTGCTACACACCCTACATACTGGAGCTTCCTGTAAAGGCCAACATCTGTTTCATGTCCCAGATGTTAACTTCAAAGACAGTGTTGGCATTCATCTACTTCCCAGCTAAAACCTATTTTTATTCTAGCAAGAACTGTCTGATCTACTGCCCGCCTGGCACCCTCCTTGGTTCTACAGAATGATTTAAGTTTGTTTATTTGTTCTGGACACATGTTTCCCCAATGTGGCCCTTAACGTATCCTGGGCTAATCAAAGAATAATCTACCAAATGTTTTAAGGGATGTCCCTACAGGTGAATAGCGTAAACAGAAAGGAATAACAAATTGCCATCAAGTCATTTGTTTTGTATTAGAAATGAGGCATTATCTAATGATACATTTAGAAATAAGAGCAATCTCCTATGCCAAAAAGTTAAAAAACTAAAACACCTAAATGTGTATTTTGAATGTATTTATTTTCACTGGTCTGAAAGAACACATGCCAGGGAAGCAAAATAGCCCAAACTCTCAAAATGGACCACTACATGACAAACAGTGTTTCTGCATGTATTGCTAATTCAGTTCCACTAAAGAGGCGCTCTCTGACTGCAGGCAAATTGTTTGTGTGTGTTTGATGTGTGCACAGTTCACCCTTGTGTTATGATTATATGAGGCTGACCTTGGGGAAGCGCTCCTTGTAGACATGGTTCATCATCATTATTTCATTGTCATAGCAGGATGGAGAGCGCCCGGGGCTGCAAAGAGACAAACACACAGAGCAGGACTGTAATACACAGCAGAGACTGAGAAAACCAAAGAGCAGAGAGTGTGTGGAGGCAGCAATTCTGTATTTTCACTTGAATTAAGGAATAATTTACTGCTGCCCCTCATGTCCGTCCTGTCTGTACATTATGCTAATCCACCGATCAGAAATTCAGTACACTCAGTTTAGTTTCTCTAATGGATCCGGTGTCCTCCTGCACGTCACGCTACACATGGTGCAGACGTCAGACAAGCATGAATATATTCAGAGGCACATTTACTGTACACTCTCCTTAACACATATGCACAGAACAAATGCAAAGCAAATTCAACATGTGGCAGAATAAAAGCCTGAAAACATTATACTATTCAACATAGCAACTCATACAGTGCTGAATTGGACATTGACAAAAGAAAAAGCATATTATAAATAGATGTCTTGTGGGCAAACACTGTTTAGCTTCACAGAAACATGCGATTATGAATAGAAATAATGAGGCATATCAAGGTACACGATAGAGCTCCAAGATGTCTGATTATCTATCTAGGGCACCGACTGCTGAGGAGCTTAATATGAAAACTGAATACTGATAAGAAGTGATGTGGTGTATGTAGTTGGGGCATGTTGCATCCAGAGGGGAGGCTATAATAGGTGTGATTGAGGGAGGGTACACTAGAGACTTATGAAAATAGAGAAACATGCTGCACTCTGCAGAGGCTTAAAGAACTTGAGGGGATTTATCCTGATTCAACTACACTGGTAGTGGGAGAGCACAGACCTCCGACAAAGTCCTAGTTTCTTCGGACTTTAGTGTGTTTATTAGCCTAAAGTTGTGATGTGGAAAGAACATGTGCGCTACAAAGAGGATGTGTTGTTTTTCTTTCATCAGACAATGTAAACAACATGGAGGTAGCTGTTTCAGAGTTGCTGTTCTGACTTGAGGGGGCGTTCACATGAATTATAACATGGTAGCAGCACAAGTGCCCTAATTTGCATTATTATCGAAAGTTCAATTTAATTTGTATAATTACCAGAGCCAGTGATAAAGATCCAATTCAAAATGGAATGAGTTCTGCCTTGGCCTGGCTTACATAAGCTTTATTAAACCTGCAGAAAAATACCAACCTGGGAAAGACAGCCTTGATTTTTTCGACCTTAATTTGAAATAATGTAACAGTGTAAACTTGAGACACAGAAGTTTCCAGAAAGCATTTAAATATTATTTGTAATGCTGTTGCCTGTTTGTATATGTATCTTAATCTTATTTTATTACTATATGTTTTATGTTCTTATGTTTCACTTGTAATGAGAACTCCATCTCAATGTGTATTCCTGATTATATCAGTTGTATATAAGTCAGTATCAGGACTCTAACTCTTCCTGCTACTATAAGAAACCAGCACATCCTAAGATCCTAACCAGTCTTCATTGTATTTGCTCTCAGGGATGATAAGGGATTGCATATAGAAAACCTTAATCAAAGTTGGCTAGACGCCCAGTGGCTTGTCTTCGTTTGTTTAAACTGTCATTTGTCCAAGACCTGCCGTGCTCTTACCTGAGGCTTCGGGAGCGAGGGCGGGCGTGCGGCGAGCGCCGGCCCCCGTCATCGTCCGTGATGCTCTCCGTGCTGCCAAAGTGCTTTGACAGGAAGTGCAGCTCGTCCATGGTCGGTTGGAAGGGCAGCTGATGCAGCCGCTCCTGGGAGGAGCTGGAGGACTGGAGAGAAGGAGGAAAATGAGACAAGGTTAAATTAAGAACTGCTCTCTGTTAGCTCTCTTTGAAAAAGCTTCCGTTATAGCTGCAACATCAGTAGTGTAACAACAGATATCCAGAGATGGAAAGGAGAAAAAGCAGCAGCAGAAAAAACAAGGTGTTCTTTGGTTTGAGTGGGTGGAAAAAAACTGAAACAAAGAAGTGCCGAACATAAAAGAAAAAGAAAGTAAGAGAGAGAGGATCAGAAACAAGAAAAATGTCCAGAAGGAGTTAGTGTAGGAGGACAAAACAGAATAATGTTGTAGACTGAACACCAGAGCAAAAAAGACTGCAGGGAATGAAGGAGTCACTCCACCTAAAAGTTTACTGCTGCCTTAAGTGTCTGCTGCCTCGGGGGGTTAATGGCAGCGCTGTTCGGTTTTAAACAAAATACTTTTCTTAAGGGCGAGAGGGAAAAACCAGCCTGGATCAATAGGAGGCTTAATGAACACATCTCCCGATGGAACACCATGGCAGGCTTTGGCCACACAACGATTTCTGCTAGAAAAATCCATTCGAAAACTCCATCCAGGTCTAAGCCACTTTCAGGCTGCAGAAATGCACTTAAGTGAATGCAGAATGTCCAGTGAACAGAATCAATGAAGAAGCTGCATGAAGATACTGAGGGAAATGCCACTGAATGAGATGGTTGTCATAAAATGGTCTCGTTTCTGTCTCGCTCCTTCAAGTAGTCACTGGGTGCATCTTAAATAATTTAACTGCATCAAGATTTCCTTTGCATGGCTCTTGGTCTCCCTCACAGAAGATGTGACTACAAATGCAAGGAGAATATGTCAAGGGATAAGAATCGAAGAAATAGTGTTTTTAGAGAATTATCATCACTTGTCAGCTTCAACAGATCTGTTGTTTTTTGATACCTTTGGAGTTTGGATTAAATGCAAATAATACAATGATAAGGATGTACAATTTACATTTATAGTGCACTTCCTGTTTGCACATTTCCTCCCAAAAGGCAAAACAGAAAATGAAAATCTCTGAAAGCAGCAAAACTGGTGTGTAAATGGCCTCACTGCCCGGACACTAAATGCTCATTAGCCATTTTTACATCAGCTTGTTTCTTTTAAAGCTGTTTTAATCATTCATTTACATTCCATTTACGTTTTTAAATGCATCATTAACTAGTAAAGGTTAAGATGAGAGTGTCTCGTAATTTGAATCACATAAGTGATTTTAATATATTGCCTACACATATAGCTTCACAGCGGATTTTCAGCTTCATGTGACTTTATGGAAATGACACCAATAGAAAATGTGTTGAAAAGGCAATGTTCTGTTCTTGACTATATTATTATTCATGACACAGAAGAAAAGGGAAAAGAAGGATGTTTCTGTTGGATGATGAAAGTTGAGACCGAACAGCAGGAGAGACTCATTTGCTGATTTTAGATCAATCTGAACCTGGGAGTGAAACCAGAGTGGGGTTGTATTTGCTGCAGTACAAAACTGTAAGTGTTTGGATGAAGCAGCGCCATTGAGCTGCATCAACCAACAAATGTATATGTGTACAAACACTCAACAATTTTCTTCAACTTCACGGTTTCATCTTCTCACTGCCTCCATCTTCTATCTTCTCCACTTTCATCTGTCGACTCTTTTGCATCTTTCAGCATACACTTGGTTCATATGATCTACTTCTTCATATAGGAAACTCCTGTTCAGTATGCAAGGGTCCTGCTGTAACTAATCAAGCGAGTAATGGACCATGTAAGAACCAGCCGAGCCTTGAAACCTGACAGGACGGAGGGGGAAGAGGAGTGATGGAGGGTGAGCGGAGTATGGAGGGACTGAGAAACCAGTCTCAACCTCATCTACCGGTAAAAAGAGATCAATGAGTCGCCTGCAGCGTACTGCATGCCTGTCTATGTGTGCTGCTGGAAGTAGATTCATGAGAGGAAGTCAATGAAAGAAATGAACTGTGAAAAGATGCAGAGGAAGTTATTATGTTCAAGATGGCACAGGGGGTGGATTATGAGTCAACACCTTGCCTCCACCTGAGCGGCATACACATTAAGGCCCATTTCTCAAATGGACTATTTACCAAATGGGCCATGGCAGGGTTCATTTCTCTGAGTAGTCTCTTATGCTTCACTCAGACAAAAGTGAACATTGTTGTTGTCCCTCTGTTTCCTTCAAAACACATTTCACTTCCTCCTACACTCTCTTTTATGTCTCTGTTGCCCCTCTTAACCATCCATCTTCGCTTCTCTGGGGATAAAGTGGTGCATGGAGAAATTGTTACTGGAACAGGGAAGAAAGAAAGATTGGTTACATTTCATTTCAAATATCCCTGCTCCACTTTTTTTCAGAAAGGCCAAGTCGTCAGCTGCAGATAAATCAGGTCGATCATATCTTAGCAACTGATTAGTTATTTTTAGTGCTAGTGTACATGCGATGCATGTTCTTCAGCGGTAAAATCCTTTAAAGTAATCGTCTGAGACTCCGAGCAGCAAGAACAAAGTCAAAGAACACAGGGGTGGGTGTGTTTGTGTATGAGTAGAATTTAGCTGCAAGTACGGCGTGTAATCCTTTCAGAGCAGAGCAAGACCAAAGTGGAACATGCAACTTTTAGAACATGAATTTACAAGCAGTAAAGCCTGCACTGATTTAATGCATGAAAACATATGCAAATAAGTTATTTGAGGGAGATGCATATTCATGCGAAGGATGGCTCTTGAATTCATGACTTAGCCAATGCAGCTACAAGGAGAAGAACATCAAATCCCACACTTTAGAGTTGCTTTTCCCCTGTGTCTCTGGTAAAAATGGAAAATAATTAAAGTACAGAGATCGATCCTTCTCAGTTTTCACTCTTCCTGCAATGGAGAAGGTAAACATGAAGGAATCTCTGTGAGGAAACAGCCTAACAGCCACCAGAAGCCTCCGATATTCTTCAGAGGACTTTTCAGGAGGCTGCTCCTACACTCTGGTGTCCTTTTAGAGATCCTCACGTTTTGTGTTACAATGACACACTTAGTCAGCCCTATCACACATTGGAGAAAGCATAATGTGCAGTGGCTGCTGCAGAAATAATACACAGTAGGAAGGAGTGTTTGTCTGTGGTGTACACAGATACGTTAGTTAACTCTTAACCATTGTGAAACCATTTTTAAAATGATTCAAGGTTCTTAAAGGACTAAAATGTCTGTGTCAAAAAATATATTTGATATTATTTTCCACTTTGAAATACCAGCTTGTTTACAGAATGTCACTGTTGTTTATATAGAAAAAAAACCCGAACATTAAAATGCCTAAGATCCCCCTAATGCTATATAAAAACGACTATTTGTGTAATAAAACAATGGGGCTGTAAATCAGTTTAGGATGCTTAATTAAATCAGATGTGAGATTAGTGCTCCCATAATGATTTTTTCCTTTGTTTATAAGAATGTTTGCTAATACTTATTATACATTTTATGAAGGTAATAAAGGAGTAGGATAGTCTGTGGAGCTTTCTTCTTGCTCTTGAACTTACCGTTGAACTGGGTGTATTGGTGCCATATCCTGAGGAAGGCAGCGAAGCCAAAGACCATCTACGACCATCAGCCCTGAGGAAAAACAAATAAAAGTGGAAAAGTGAAGCATGTCAAATAAAAAAATATATCTTCTTTTTCTAAATCTTTCCCCAGTTAGAACTCCAATATTGATATTGGTCCCTTCAAACATCAAGGTTACACTGAAGCAATCCCACCACCTTCGCTTCCTTTTTATCCAATTACACTTTCGTTCCTCTTATTTCCCTCTTCCCTCAGGCGGCCTCCAGCCCTGTCAGACACTTCCTCTGAGTGAGTGATGAGGGACACACTTTTAGGGCAGAGCTCTGACACCTGCCCCGCTCACCTGTCGACACATAGACGCTCTGTAGGAGCTCTGAGGACGAAGACGAGGCTGTGGCATGTTTGTGTGTGGGAGTGTTCCCTGTAGACTTTCACTGTGTTGTGTATAAAAATAATCCTATCACCAATTTCCCTCGACTACTTCGCACTGCTTTTGTACCGTTGCATGTGTGACTTATTGTGAGAATAAAGGAGGAATGCCAACCTGCGAGAAGAGGCGAAGGAAAAGTGGGCAGGTCCGCTCGGTGAGAAGTTGCGAGGGCTGTCCAATGGACTGCTTCCTGTTAAATACATAAGGACAAAACAGAGCAGAAAACATACCCTGTGGATTACTTGGAACCATAATATACCAAAAGTCATTTGAGGTTTTAGCTAAATCTAAGTCATTTCAATTTCCATTTGATCTTTGTATCCTCAGGGGCAAATCACAGAGAATTACTGTGTGTGGCTTTTAGCACTGTTCTTAGCAAACTTTTTTTTTTTTACTGTGGCTCATAGAAAGAGCAAATTAAGCACCCAATGTATGCATTTTACCTAATTTAAGATAAAAGATGCTATTTGCTTGGCAGCGCATTTATGAGTATAATTTACACGTTTGTTTCGCGTTGCTTTGAGAAGGGTTTTCATGTACTTATTTGTGCAATAAACCTGCAAAATCCTGAATTTGGCCACCATGACACACTGAAAACACTGTTACGGTTATGAATGAAACTGTGACACCTACTGTAATAAGGTAGTTTATTGATCGTGTCCTACAGTAATAAATTACAGTATTACAATTAAATTAAAGAGCAACTTTTAAACAGTTAAAATCTTGTTCTGGCTGACCTCTAGTGCATTGGTGCAGAGATATTTTGTATTTACCACGGCACCCCCTCAGTTACCTTTGTCATGTTTAGGTGTTTCAACATACATGTAACAAAGAGCATTCAGTAACTATGACAACTTGCAGCTGTGATTGTTAATACAGCGTCTTTGACGTTTGTTGCTTGTTTTTCAGCTTTGATGTTGTCTTGTTGCCCTTGTGGCACCGTCGGACCGTCGTTAAGGCTCTCCAGGGTGTCACAGCACCCACTGTGAGGACCACTGCATTAGTCTTTGAACTGACACAATCTAAGTACACCTCTACATCACTGCAGTAAGGTGATAACATTTAAATAAATTGAGATTTATCAGATGACCTTCAAAAATAATTATTTGTTATTTGTTTCTCTTTAAAAAAATAAAAGGACTTAATGTGAAGTAAAAGATCAGTTTAATCATAATTTCACCAAGACTTCATGTCCCAATGCACCCAAAAGCTGTTGTATTTTTTGCTATAAGACGACACTGATGATTCCATTTATGGTAATTATGTTAGAGAATAAAAACATTTGAAACCTCAAAAGATCCTGCAATAGTAAAGAAATGGGTTGTATATGGCACAGTCCCAAACTACAGCAAGATTCTTCCTAAAATACCTCTTTTCAAGTCTGTTTTTTGGATTCATTTTATATGAATTATTTTTTTAAATAGTTTATCGCACACTGTATCATGGATATAACTTTAATATACTGACCTATGTGTCCAGGGAGTGGAGAGTGCGGCCGTGGCAGAGTGGGCGACGTACTGGTCAGGATCAGGCTTTTCCGGTTACTGGTTCGGCAGCTAGAACACACAGGAGCACAAAGTGCACGACAATATTTGTCTTCATTATTTCTCTAGTGACACCAGTCAGAAAAGCGCACACACACACACACACACACACACACACACACACACACACACACACACACACACACACACACACACACAGGTTTATGAATACACTGCTTCTGTGTTTGAGTGTGTATGTGCTTCCTTTTCACCTTGAGTAAATGCAAAGCGTATATTACAGTATGTTTGTAAGTGTGTATGCTTCTTTATCTTGAGCACAACATGTCTCTTGTGTGTGTGTGCTTGTTGCAGGCCATAATACAATACTTTATTGACGTCCGCCCACCCACAGGGGAGAGCGACAGAGCAACAAAGATTATTTTTAATTTCCTCTAGGTCCAGCTCTCTGTCGGCTGCTGCCATGAAATATAATGGCAGGAGTGATGAGGCGATGGGAGTGATGGAGAGACAGACGGAGAGGAACAAAAGGAGAGGGGAGGGCAGGCACTGTATAGACCGTAATGAAGAACCAAAATGATTGAACCATCAAGAATTCACATGCTGCTCCTGCTGCAAGCACTCTTCTTTGAACAATTTCACAATGGGAAACACAGCGATGGACATGGTTTATAGTCCTACACAAACTTCTCGTAAAGTGGATCTTTCAGACTTCTTTTTTCAGGCACAGATCACGTTTGCTCACGGGCCTTCCGTGCTTGTCTGTGGGTTTCACTGTAGCGCCTGTCGGACTAGATTTGCACAATCAAATCTGACGAACAATACAAGTTTGCTCCATGTTGCATCAGCCTGCCATATATCTGTGCTGGAAGGGCTGTACATCCCAGGCACACAATGGAAAAACTGCACGGTCACACAACACACTTTAGTTATTTGATGTTTCTTCCTCGATCAATAATCTATATGCTCCCACATCCTGCCTCATCCCTCCCTCTTTTGATGTCTTCAGCACTCTGAGACATCAAACCCCTGGCAGGATGTTATCGGTGGCAGCGTGCCTCTGTGGGCGCCAGCTGAGGGAGAGCTCGTACTCAACCTTGCAGAACAGAGGAGGAGCATATTGAAATATTTAAGGGAAATGCATTAGCTTTGGAAAGAGGACTGGAAGTGCTTAACACCACCCTTCGCTACAGCTCCAAGGAGAGAAGAAGGGGGGAGGGTGAGGGAAGAATTAAAGACGACGAGAAGAGACATGCTGTATATTCCTTCCGTCATACTTTTCTTTTTCTGCAATACTTCGTGCCTGCAATCACCTTCCCTTTCAATTACTCCTTAACCTGTAGACTCTCACATCCACATTTTCATTGCTGCTCTTCCTCAATCAAAAGCTGAATCACTTGAGCATACGCACGTCAAGATTCACTCCAGAACATATTCTTAGCTTTTGATTCATGATTCATCACATTAGCGCGACTGTCAGTGATTCACTTTTAGGTGGAGTCTAATGTTTCAAACCACATATTAAAGGGAAAGGGATTTCTTCCTACCTGCCTCGTCTCTTTTTCTAGGTACTTATAATTATGAATACTTTTAAAGTACCATGTTACTTCCAGTCTGAATAAATGTCCTCAGAATCTTTTGATAACTCCTCAGTCAGCTGTTTCTATTTCATTTTGTTCCTGCTTTGTTCTAATTCTGCTTTGTCCGTCTTCCAAATTAACTCTCTGCATGATGAATAATTAAAACGTAGGAAGTCCAGGAAACTGATTCTCCACTCCTCCTGTTTTACTGTTATGGAGTCGTCTAAAGTATTAAAGACTTTAACGAAATGAAAAACCGCATGAGGGAAAAGCAATCTAATCTTCCCATAAAGCCAGATGTCTCTCGCAACCACTGTGCTTCATAACATTGTTATCTTAAATGAATGCTTTAAAAGGGCATCTTGCCCAAAGCATGTGTACTGTAAAAAAGGTTGAATAGAAGTACTGCTCTTTATTCTATACTGCAGTTTCCTGCCCACATATTTATTACCAGAAAGGTCACATTAGAGCTCTGCTTCTTGTATTCCTGCAAAAGCGAGGAGGGGAACATCTGACAGAAGCAGCAGGAGGCTAACAAAGATCTGCGGATGACAATGTTACATCTCTGTTGTAATCCCATGATTCCTGTTATTCTGGGACGAGTTGAATCTCTGCCTGCTTTGTTGACTTCCACAAAATGTAGTTATTTACCAAAATGACATTGGATAAACTCAAAAATACAAGTCTTACATTACACAAACATAACATTTAGCAATGGGTTAACAATACTGAGGGTTTGGTGCTTAGCAGGTAGTGTTCAGTAGAAACTATGGTTGTTCCCTTCATATATTCTCACGCACAATCACAACACTCAAAGATAATTTCCTATTAATGCTGTCTTACCTACTAGATTATTAACTGTGTGTGTGTGTGTGTGTGTGTGTGTGTGTGTGTGTGTCTTTACATCACTCTGTCACAGTCATACTGCCTGGTTTCATCCTGCCTCAATCTGGTAAAGAAGTTGGTGTGTGTGCCTGCCTGCCTGCCTGCCTGCCTGCGTGCGTGCGTGCGTGCGTGCGTGCGTGCGTGCGTGCGCGCTAAGAGAGATAGAGACAGTTGGTATTGCCATCTTTGAATCATACATCTAAAGCTGTCTCTAGCTTTGTGGTCAAACACAAACGATCCTGAATACATCATCCACCTCTCTCTTCGGTTCTCAGACAGCTGGTGATGTTTGGATTTATTCAGTCGTCCACTTACACATGAATGAATTTTGAACAGAAAACTGAAGCTTCGCTGAAAGTGAGACACTTCCTCTTTAATATATTCAAACCCATTCAGATTCAATTAGGTTAATCGTTAACAAATTCTTGATGCATAATGAATTGATCAAGAGGAAAATAGACAAATAAGATAATGTGAGTGTGAATGTACCTCATTACCATGGCAACCCATTCGGGAGTCACACTCAAAAAAGCAAACAGTGACATCTCCTTCTTTTTTCTTTACCAGCGCTAACAGTGATAAACAGACAGCTTGTGTTAACAAATGAAAAAATAAAGGTGAGCATCACACTGAATCTGATCTGAGGCGAGTAAATAAAATGAAAATATGATCTGAAGTTAACAACAACACAGTGAGTCAGAGTCTGTGGATATGACGGAGCCAGAGACTGTTTGTATGTGACTGCCAGTCTTATAATCCATCATAATCCACTGTGTAATCCATCATGCAGGCCCAATCTGTGAGTGTGACAGAGGAGCAGTGGTGAGGCGTGTGGTGCTGTCAGTCAGACGGAGTGTGATTCATCTGGGTCAGCGGTGCATGGCTCCATAGTGTCGGCCTCTGTTGACCGACACCACAGCTGAGGAGAGAGCCGCCAGTGGAAAACAACTTTTAATGTGAGAGAGAAACAAGGCGTGATAGTGGCAGTGTCTGAATCTGTCAGAAGGTGCAAGGAGCAAATCAATGTTTGTTTGGTTACAGCGTGCAGGTGGTTTGTGTGTCCAGGTGTTCTCGAGAAACACCTCCAGAGTGATGAATGACAAACAGTGACAGGAGAGACAGTACGAACAGGGATGGTGGCTTTTTTTAAAGCTACGGACCCAGAATCAGCACTTCTCTCTAACAGGGCTGAAATAGAGGGGTATGAGGCATGGCTAAAATGGGTTATATGTTTGGTATTTTGAGTAAAACAGTTCATAGACATGTTTTTTATATATCTGAGACATATAATATATGCCTAAATATAGTATAATAGGAGACCCTTAATATCCACAAACTGTTATACAAAAACATTTCACAATGGATGTGAAATCATGGTTCAACGTGTTTCCTCAAAGAATTTCTGCTCATGGCAACTACAGCATGATTTACCTTTTTATGGACAAGTTTAGCAACTCAAAGGAGACCTTCAGGAAAATATTGTGCTCAAATATTCAACAAGTGTACGCTGATGTAAAGCACAAGATAAGATTTGCAGACTTTTGCAACCAAACAACAATCTTTACCTATCCTTAACGGCTGTCTGGTTATGATGTGGCAGGTGTTGTTTGAATAGACAAAGAGACGCAGATAATTATCAGCGACTCTGCAGTTCCCTTTAGCTAACAGGCCATCAGTGTTGAAGCGTTACTGTTGTTACTGTTCATCCCTTCTGATATACCCACTTTACCCTACCTGCTTAGCAATGAAGGCAAGGCAAGTTTATTTATATAGCACTTTTCAACACAAGGCAATTCAAAGTACTTTACAAAAAATGAAAGACATTAAGAAAATGGCATTTAAAATCAGTCATTAAAAAGAAAAGTTAATAAAATAAACATTAAAAGAAAAAATACATGGATAAAAGTTACAGTGCAGTCTAAGATATGAATAGTTCAATTAAAAGCAGCGACAAAAAGAAAAGTCTTCAGCCTGGATTTAAAAGTAGTCAGAGTTGCAGCGGACCTGCAAGTTTCGAAGAGCACATACTGTAGATGCAGAGGCTAGCGTGTGAATATAATGGAGCATTTAGCTGCTAAAAAGACAGATCTTTCCCTCAGGAGATGATGGGAGACCAAAAAAGAGCTTCAAGAGAATAAACATCAAACGTAAAAACATCAGGGAGTCAGAAACTCTAAATGAATCTTGCTCCAAATCTGATGATCATGTAAATAAGCTAATGTTTGCTAACACAATGACAACTATAATAATATATAATAAAACCTTGTGATATAATATTGAAGAGAATGTTTTGTTTACAGTATACTCTGTTGCATGCAGTAGCCAGAAAACCTTTAAACTCCTTTAGCTAAAAGTGAATTACACACGGGAAGCAGAACATGAACCTGAGTTTCCTTCTCACTACGATACCAGCAATAATTATCACTCCTGCAAAACTAATTTGCCAAAGAAAATGAGGTGTATGCAAAGGGTATTTTGTAGGTAAGAGGGCTGCATGGTGACACATTGATGTTTAGAGGACAACATGAACAGACAAAGTCAAAGGTGACAGACAGAGAAATATAAAGTGCTCAAACAACAAACAGAGACACACAAAGGTGACAGCCAACAACCTTACTCTCTGCTCCCAATAATGAAACCCAGCGCTGTCATACAACCCCTGGTCAGCCTGCTGCAGAGGGATCAGAGGTTAAATCTGTGGTAACGACTCGTGCAGAAGCTTTGACGAGCAATTATGCCCCTGCAGGCCCACGGCTGGCACTGAGCCATTTGTCTCAAACTCACACAATTGTGCACACACTCATAGAGAAACGCACAGTGTTGATCCCCTGACATGAAAATGGTCCCAGACTGTCTACACTAAATACAGCAATAAGCAGGGCCGTCCCTCCCTACAGGCCGATCATGCAGGCTGCATGGGGCCGCACATCGCGCAGGGGGTCTCGGCTTATGAGCTCGGCATGAGCTCGGCATGTGCGCATATCTCAGCGCAGTTCTCCCTCCCTCCCCCCCCGCTGACATGTGAGAGTGAGAGGTGACAAGGGGAGCACGTCTGTAACCCGACACCGTTGCAATGAATCGAAATCCGACCAATCACGGCTTTGACACGGCCACTAGTGAAGGTGAAGAGATGTCGGCGAAAAGACAGTTTCAGTGCGAGATGCAGTTATTTCCAGCATTCTTTATTTAACATTCATTCAAGTATTTTATGCCTTTTATCTGCTAATGTACAGGAGGAAGAGTGATAAACTGTCTGTCTAGTTGGCTTACATAACAGTTCAAGTTTACAGCCTAAAAAAAATGGAGCATTTTTTCTCCTTTTATTCATTTTTATGTCAATTTGCACATTTCATGGTGATGCTCAGCCTCTCCCCTTAACTCCTAACAGTCATCATCAAGTCAACCACAACACAGAGAAATACTGATAGAAATGTGTATGTAGTTGTTGATACATTGCTGACAGAGGGAACTAGATTTGAATACAGATTTAAGAAATATCAGTTTTTGAGCATGTAATACGCATGTTTTGTCTTGACTATATTACAACTATATTAATAAAATAATATAGTATTTATATTATTGAATTGATTATGATTATTATTATTAGTAGAAGTAGTTTATTTGCATTAATTATATTTTAATCTTTTTGAGGCTAGTATTTGGCAGGAAATGCAGATGTATTCACCTGTAAACGCATACTGAATGACATACATGCACATTTAGCATTTACCTCACTGTATACAAAAGTAACTGTGTTGATAATAATAATAATAATAATAAACAGGAATTGTAAGTACTTTGTTTCCAAAAAAAATGTTTTCACTCCTGTCGGTTGGGGGGGGGGG
>NW_011369252.1:85353-92394 GCF_000735185.1 Notothenia coriiceps | reverse complement strand
ACTTGCATTAATTATATTTTAATCTTTTTGAGGCTAGTATTTGGCAGGAAATGCAGACGTATTCACCTGTAAACGCATACTGAATGACATACATGCACATTTAGCATTTACCTCACTGTATACAAAAGTAACTGTGTTGATAATAATAAAAAGTACTTTGTTTCCAAAAAAAATGTTTTCACTCCTGTCGGTTGGGGGGGGGGGGCCTCATCTCACAATGTCGCTTGGGGCCCCAAGTTGGCCAGGGACGGCCCTGGCAATAAGTGATGCAAACAATAACACTTGGTAAGAGGTCATTGAAACTACATGTCGTGTGTCGCTGGTACTCCTATACTGTAGTGTTTCTGAGATTTGAGTTTAAGTTATGCCCTTGATTGTAACCTAACTGTAATTATTAATACTAATTAGCCTGCTTGATTACAATTCAGATGTTTTGTTCTAACTGAGGTAATTGCTGGGTACTGAACACAAAAGTGCTAAAAATCTTAAAAAATGACAAAAGTTAAGAAAGATTAAACCAGATAAAACTGAGAGGTAATTAAATGTGTTTTGCTCTCAACTACAGCAGGTGGGTTAGGTCAAAGTGTACACAGGAAGTCTGTGATGGAGGCCGTGTCTTGCATCTTTTTACTAAGGCAGGCAACCTAGAGCTCCGCAATAAACTGTGAAAATACAATCCACAACGAAGCCTTTGCAAAACTACAACAATAAGACAAAACAATAATAATAATAATCCTTGTAATAATACAATAAATAAATACATATTTGTCTCAAAGATTTGCGTTGGAAATGTAACAGGAGGGTTTATGTTAACGCTGAGCACATCTACCTGCCCTTCATAGTGTGTTTTTCATTTTCACATGTGCAGCTGCTGTGACGGACAAAACTCCCAAATTGGGGTCGATAAAGTAAATCTAATGTTATTCATTACTATGACCCGTCACCTATAAGAACACATCAGCCATTTAAACAGACCAGCTACATATTATGCAAAATCAATGACAGAAACAAGACTAAAAGCCCACCATGAGAGGACCTTCTGGTGTAGGATGTTGTGTGTGCCTATGACAGGTGAGAGTAAGGGCATTCTTAATGTATCTTACCTAGCAGATTATTAACGTGTGTGTGTTGTCTGTCAGTCAGTAGTGTCATCTTCTGCTCTTAGTGCAGACTCACAGGGCACAGAGGACACCAGACGCTCCAGGTGGTTACACCATTGATCGCTACGTGCTCACTTCCTGTCATGTGAAATCCTTCCATTTCTCTCTCTCTCTCTCTACCTCCCTCCACCTCTTGTAGGTAAGTGCATGTTTACAACTGAGGAAAATGGCATGGACATTTTCTGGGATAAAACTCTCCCCTTTAAAAGCTTTGTTAGAGAATCATGATAAGCAACATCCACAGTTCTTACCGCCAGAAATCATATTGGAACATCCAACAGAATCAAGGAGGATTCTAAATTCAGGAACATTTCTAAATCAAGCCACGTGGGCAGATCCATCAAGCATGAGGCGTTCAGATGGATATTGAGGGGGTGATTGAGTGAAGCTGACATGCAGCAGATAAAAGTAAACAGGTGAAGTGAAAAAACGAGGATGAGAGGAAGGAAAATGACAGGTTGAAACCAGGAGGCGAACAAACACCGGGACTGCTCGGTGTTTGGGGTTGCTACAGGGTTCGTCACATGGCTTCCTTGTTGCTATGCAATGTAGCACAGAGAGACATAAATAGAGGCGTTTGGTGTTATTCCCCATGAAAGAGAGGCTAAGCAGGGAGAGTAAAAAGGCAACTTTTAAAAGTAACAAACACAGT
The DNA here is from genome assembly GCF_000735185.1 of Notothenia coriiceps. NCBI lineage: Eukaryota > Metazoa > Chordata > Actinopteri > Perciformes > Nototheniidae > Notothenia > Notothenia coriiceps. The sequence goes on along the minus strand of NW_011369252.1, from coordinate 90,582 downwards.
TTCACAGTTGAGAGAAAAAAATGGAAGAATTAAGAAGAAAAGGGAAAGGCAGAAAAGGAGGCCACAAAAACAAACTGACTGAGTTACCCAGTCTTTTCAGAATGTTACAAAAAGCAATAATGCTGTCGATTCATGCTGTGACTAGCAGGTCATTATCAGTTTTCAAAAGGATTTCCTGCTTATTCAAATAAATGCTTGTTGCAATATTTCAATGAGCTGTAAGTACGCTTGTTGTGTGAAAATACAAAATATGTTACTAAAGTGCAAAGGCCATCTTTGAAATGAGACGGTGGTTCTCATATTAGGTGTATGACTCTCTACAGGCACTCATTACCAAGACCATGACATGAAGTGCATTTTGGTTTTGAGGTTTTCTGCTCTGATTGGTTAGCTGGCCGGATCTGTTTGAATTGGTCAACTGTTAAGAATTGTCCCGCCCTTCACGTTCAATGTGTTGGAGCGCTAGCAAATAGTGCGGCACTATGTTAAAGAAGTAAACAAAAGAGTCCAATCTGGGCGTTTCAGGCAGGGGGGGAGAACTCCCTCTGCAGGGGAATTGGGGATTTGTGCCTTTGCAAACCGTTTACATGCACAAAAACCTATACAACACACTGCAGGAAAAGGGAAACCCAAACATGAAAGGGCTTCTTTAAAACTGCTCAAACACAAAGCAGGTTTGATGTGATGATGGTATGTAAATACAGAATGACACTCCAGCCAAATCAAAGTTTTTTCAGAGGTTATAGTGCAAGACATCAAATCAAGTGTTTCAAATCAAATCAAGTTTTATTTATATAGCACATTTATAAACGATTTTTGGTCGAGCCAAAGTGCTGTATATATATTAAAAATAGCCTACAGTAGAGACACTTTACAGCTAATACAACAGCACAGATTGTTCAGAGACATGCATTCAATAACATGTTATCCTAAGTTTCTGTGGTCTAAAACACGCGTCAGCACATAAATAGAACATGACAGGTCCCTTTGACTCCTCTCCACTCAGAGGTGTTGTCAGATGTCCTCTAAAGGTGTGAAAGAGTATCCTCGGGCAGGGTGATGCAGAAGGAAGTTGTGGCATTGCAGAGACCTATCTGGATCTTCCTGCATGTGTCACCATTAGTATCTCATCTTCTAGTTTCCTGTTTGTCTGCATTAGTCTCTCCACGTGGCTGTTGCTATCTCAGGTCTCAGTAACGGCAGAGAGCTGAGATAGCGACAGCCAACAGTGCTCTGAATCACCACCATCGTGACTTTTCTCTTTGTTCCCACCGTGACCTTATTAACAGCAAATGATGCGAGGCCGTCTCCTCATACAGAATAAAACGTTCCCTTCAGTGAGCAGCACTCATTCGGACGAGTGGGGAGTCTCGCAGCATGGCTAATAGACATTAAAAATGATTTCATCAGATTATGGATAATGCATCTAGAATCACAACGAAGCAATGCCACAGCTTCTGTCGCTTAGTGGGAGGCAGGAATGGAGATGGCAGTAGGATGCTTCACTCAATTAAACGACTGGCTCATTACTACTTGACTTTAAATGATGACACCAATGGTTTTAATCAAAGACAGCCTAATGTTCAAATGGAAGTGAACAGCTCTGAAATGTTGTGTTCAGATGATATGTTTACCCTCTGATGAATAGCGTTTTGCTAGCAAATGGTGACATCCTGGACAGAAGGTCAGAATGTGTGTGTTTTTTGGATGACATTGGACAATAATAGAGCATGGATTGCCTGTTCAGGTTGCATTGGCGTAACAACATTGTTTTTATATTTTTCTCAATTTCACACCAACACTTCCCACTTGAAAGCACTAGGGTGATGTTCATTCTTAATACAGTAAACTCAATTGAAATCAAATAGTTTCTTGATAATTGTATGTGTAAAAAGTCTCATAGTATACTTTGCATCACAACAAGTTATTTAAAATGCTTGTTCACTAGTTTACTGTCGAACAACTAATGAACCTCCTTCCATTAGGGATTAAATACATTTGATCAAACTATTGTTTTCAAAGGTCAAGAAGGAACTGTAACACTCCTGTGTTTAAACTATCTGCAGGAGTGTGCTGTGTGCTCCTCTTACATTTAAATGACCTCTCTTCCTCATTCTGCATGTTAGGAAATATTATTTAAATTGGCTCCTGAAATATTTATACCCTCATATAAGGAATATGAGATGACACTTGCATCATTACATAAAAAAGTTAGGCCGTGACATAGGGTCAGGGGAACACAATGGTAAGACTACATGAATCATCATGAAAAAACATGTATTCATTGATGTAGTACTTCTTCCACAGCATCTAATACATATAACATGTACAGTACTGTACACCTGTAAACTGTAAGGTAATTCAATTGTCATCATTTCTAAGTTATTAAGGATCAGTCTGCAATTAGTAAATATCCTAAAGAACAGACAAGTCCCTGCAGTGAACATGAAGTCAATTGAAGTCCCACGTATTGTAATCTTAACCATTTGTTGTTTAACCATGCATGGCATACATGTTGTCCATTCCTATGTAAATACATTTTAATTCAAAAAGATTCCAAAATTATAATTTTGTTTGATTTGTATTTGTTTTCAAAAATATATAATGCCTAAATAGACGGAAGAGCCCAATGTATTCGGAGGGTCACAAGATGATACAAATAGCGTAGTTGTCGTAGCATTATTTAATGTAGTAAATGATGAGATTTTAATTTGTGTTCATTCCTGATACAGTAGTTAATGAAAACAGCATAAAATAATGTCTACTTTTCATGCCTGAGTTCATGGCAAATCATGTACCATGAAGTGCTACCAAGCAGGACATCAACCTACATGCAGAGTCTGACTAACCTCTATGCATATTTGATATTTATCTGAAAAATGCATACATAAGCATTTCATGTTGACAGGCTGTCTTCAGAGTCACGGCTGTATATGAGATGTTGTGTTTTCATGTCATAGCAACGTCAACGAGTAACCACCAACAGTCTGTGTGTTTCGGTTAAGGCCAGCCTGAACACCAGCCAGGAGCAGATGGTGCTGTCATGCTATAAAAAACGGCAGTGAATTACATTAGTTTTCCTTCTTTTACGTTCTTTCACTGTACAGCTCTTTCATTAAAAAAGTCCAGCCAAGCAATGCAACTGCTAGAATAAATGTCACTGAACCTCAATGTGTTACGCATCTGTTGCTGCAAGGAGGTTAATACGTTTCTGTTTTCAACCTCATGTATGAATGATATTCAGACAGAAATATGTGAGAAATATTATTTTTGGTAACCTCTTAAAGCCATAAGAACACTGAGTATGTGCTTTACTGCAATCATGGTTCATTTGTTGATTCCAAAGTACATAATTGAGCTATCATGTTAATCATTATTATGAATAGCCTGGATTACCTGTCACAAATATGACAGACAATGGTCATTATGGATTCCTGCCGATTATTTAATGGGTGAATAGTTAGGACGATAAAATGTCAGAAAAGAGTATCAAATGTCTTGTAATTACAGTATAACAACTACCAACAAAAAAGCAATCTGTCATTCTTTGAATGAAGAAAAGAGATGACATAGGCTTATCTTAATGGCAATCATTTTCATTTCTGTAAAGCACTTTGAATTGCCTTGTATTGAAAGGTGCTATATATAAACTTGCCTTGCCTAAGAAATCCAAAAGCAAAGCGTGTTTTTACGAGCTCAACTAAATTACAGATTTCCTCTCACATCTTTAGTGAAAAATGAACATTGGCAATACGTACTGTTTGTCAGTGGGATGAAATGTCCTATGCGTTGTTCATGAGTGGGATAATTTGCACTGTGCATCATATGCGAATGTGTGAGTGGGATAAAACTGCACATACTGTGTGTGAGTGAGATAAACACTAAGACCTCCTTCACTTGTTTGTCATCCGGCTTCAGTCTCTGAATGCTCCGACTCTCTGTCATGATCTCAAAAAACCAAACAAAGAGCTCTTCTTTGGAGGAAAGGAAGTAGACGGAGGAGACAGACTGAGAGTGTGTCGTCACAGTTAACCCTGCCGGCTTTCTCTTAAATGTAGGCTGAGACTCTGAGGCTCAGCCTTTCATCCCACCACTCTCTTCCACCTTTAGCTGCACACTCTCTGCTTCTCATTTGTACTGTCTTCCTTTAACTCAATCTGTTCGGGAGTGGGCACAAAGCATGATCTCTCTTAATTGCCATAGCCAGCCAAGAAAACACACACGCACACACAACTGAAACAATGCAGAAAAACACACACACAATGGAGATGGAGACGAAGAAAGAAATACCAGGGATTAATGATCTGATGATATGAATAACTCAGAATTAGGGCTGGGTAATGTTCCATACCAGAGTTTCAAAACCAACAAATAACACATTTTTAATGCCTCGCTGAGAGCAGAAGAAACTTTCCTTTTTCTTTGAACAAACTTAGGCAGAGTTCTGCAACGTTGAAAGTTCAAACACAAGCAGCAGTAACTTCATATATGCTCAGTTGCAAGTTCATTAAGTCTACATAGCTAGACTTTTTTTTACCATTTTCTCGTGAAACAAAAAACCCCTACCAATACTGTAGCGATGCAAAAACCTCTACCCATGTGGAGCACGATATGTCACACTCAGAGTGCAGACATATAGTAAAACATTCATGAATAACTGGCAATTGTTTTCTAGCTGGAGCTACATTTCTACTAGCCACTTGAATATTTAACCAGCATTTGGAAAGAACATCACACACAAACTGTAAACAAGAGAACAGCAAATACTTTCCCTAAACACACATGTTCCCTCTCATGAACACACACATACTGCATGGTGGCCGGCAGTCAGAGTGAGGGAGGATTTATTCTTGTTCATATACAGAACATCCTGCTGTTCATTCCCGCACAGTCAGAGCAACGGTGAAGACTAATCCCCCTGTGATCAGAGGAGATGAAGACAGCTCAAATGAAGCGCTGCAGGAGGGACTAAAGGGTCTGCAGGGGATTGTACATCAGGGAGAGAGGAGAGGAGAGGAGAGGAGAGGAGAGGAGAGGAGAGGAGAGGAGGGGAGAGGATAGGAGGGGAGAGGAGATGAGAGGAGATGAGAGGATGGGAGAGGAGAGGAGATGACAGGAGAGGAGAGGAGGGGAGAGGATAGGAGGGGAGAGGAGAGGAGAAGAGAGGAGGGAGAGGGTAAGAAGAGGGGAGTAGGAGTAGGAGTATGAGAGGAGATAGGAGATGAGAGG
>NW_011369252.1:84219-84738 GCF_000735185.1 Notothenia coriiceps | reverse complement strand
TAGGAGGGGAGAGGAGAGGAGATGAGAGGAGAGGAGAAGAGGGGAGAGGAGAGGAGATGAGAGGAGATGAGATGAGAGGAGAGGAGGGGAGAGGAGAGGAGGGGAGAGGAGAGGAGGGGAGAGGAGAGGGGTTATTGAGTTTAAGAGGCAGAAAGAACAGAGAGAAAACAGAGACAAAGAACATTTAAGCGAGTAGATGACAAGATAAAAGACAGAAATGAAGAGAATAGAGAAAGAGGATGTGAGAGAGAGAGTAGTGAAGAGGAAGAAAAGAGGAAGAAGAGCAAAGACTTGTGCCAAGCAGACAGCGCTGCTCACTGTTGGCGCTCTGCTACACAATCACTCCCTGGACACTGATAATAATACCTTCACTTCATAACGTTATCTCTGGCACACAGGCTACTGGCCAAGCGCACACATGCTTTCCAGTGTGTGTGTGTGTGTGTGTGTGTGTGTGTGTGTGTGTGTGTGTGTGTGTGTGTGTGTGTGTGTGTGTGTGTGTGTGTGTGTGTGTGTGTG
>NW_011369252.1:63654-84181 GCF_000735185.1 Notothenia coriiceps | reverse complement strand
CACACACACACACACACACACACACACACACACACACACACACACACACACACACACACACACACACACACACACAAACAGAGGCAGTCAAGAGGCAGCAGTTACGCTCCACACCGGCATGTCAGCCTCCTCTGGCCAGTTAAACACACACACACACACACACACAGACACACACCGCTGTCTCGCTGTGCAGGAGTGTGTCCAAGGATTCGGAGAAAATGATTAGAGAGATTTGAAAATGTCAGCCATGTCACAACTGGAGGATTAAAGAAAGAGCGAGAGAGGAGCGAAGAAGAAGAGAGGGAGAGAGGGGACAGGCTGCCGAGCGTCCCTGTCAGGAGGAGAGAGGATTGTGGGGCTCTCAAGGGTATCGTGCCAAGCCAGGAAGTGTGGAGAGGCAGGGCGAGGGGGGAGGGTGGCAGAGGGAGGGAGAGAGAGAGGAGGGAAAGGGGAGGAGGGTCAATGCAGGTATGAATGAGAGAGAGAGAGAAAGAGAAAGAGAGAGAAAGTCAATCAGAGGTGAGGAGACAATGGAGCAACAAACTGTCGACTAATGGATGCAAGACGGGAGGTGGAATGAGGGGAAAGGGGTGTTTAAGCTGGCTCTGATAACAGGATACTCACTACATTTCTTATTGACAACAATATGAAAGTCAACAATTACCTTACCCTACAAAAGAGCATGCCAGAGTTTATCCCTCTGTGATCTCCATTGTTGCCTGAAAGCTATTAAAGGATGAGGCTGGCCAATTCTATGTTTTGTTATTGTCAATAAATGGCATGAAAAGATAAAGAAATGCTTGAGTCTGTCTCTCAATGGTTCCACTGAGCCAGGCTGTATGTGGCTCCAAGCGCAACAAGCCATTCGCTCCGACTGAAGTCCAACATCTTTGACCAGTAATGAAAACAAAAGCTGAAATGAGACAGCAGGGCATTATACTTTAGAGCAAATGTTAATCAAACTGTGGTAAATAGAACATTTGTTTGGGACTACTTTATTTTACAGACCAGGGTGTAAGACATAGACACAATAAACGACAGCGCCCAAGTTAAAGGTATTGAAGGAACATGTCAATAAGTGCATGACTGGTTTATGTTTTTGGTAGAATACCATTATAGCTGCTTGTTGGTCTTTATTTGTATTACTGCTTTGATCTTAGCGAGACAGGAAAGGCAGGGGATGACACGTCTCCACCCGTTCAGCTTCTACAGCGTCCAGATCTTTTGTCTACAAAAGCATAGACTTGTCCTTTGCTAAGAGCCCAGCTGCTTTAGGACAATCGAGGTACTAGAAAAAAACGTATATATGTGTGATGTGTATTTCAATAATTACGTCCAGGGCTGAGCATGCTTGTGGCCAAAGGCTGGCTAGTATATAGGAAAGTCTCGTCAGAACCAAACGTGAGTTGGTCCAACTCACGTTTGGTTCGGGGATTTCCCTGGGTTTTAATGACAACACAAAAGTCAAAACACCAGCCTTGCAAATGCACATTATAACACACATTCTCCTATGAAAACCTATGAACTCTTGCATCCTCTATTTGTCCTAGATATCAGGATCTGCTCTGAAAGAGACATTTAATTTCTGTGTGAGTGTGTGCGTGAGTACGCCCTCCCTCCCTTTGAAACAAATCCACCAAATGTTAAAGCTGACGTGGGGTGACAGTTGCCCAGTAGTGCTGAGGGGAGTAATTCAATAATGGATGCCGTCTCTAATGTGGGAGTCTGGATGGATAAAATATACATGGTAGAGGAGGGGAGGCAGCAGGAGGAGGAGGGGGGGGGGCGATGATATCATTGAAACACAGTGGGGGGTCACAGACAGGGATGGGCAGCATGATATCATATGGATGACATGGTGTCATTTTAGTGTGAGGTCTCTCTCTCTTCCGAGGCTTATTTAACCTCTCAGGATTTCAGTATCTGGTGACCTTTTTGTCCTTCAGGTCACTCTATTCTCACTCTGCTATAAACGTCCATTCGTTACGCGCAGAGTGTAAGACTCCAGCTCCACCCACAGGAGGATGTGTGCAGGAAAATCCAGCAGAGAGGGGGGGCCGACAGAGCTGACCGTGAGCCCACAGCTCCGGTGTCTCCTTCATCACGTCATGCAGTGACATCTGCTGCTCGGAGGTCAGGGTTCAAGGAGCAAAACACACTCGGTGTCAGCAGTCAGAGACACACACACACGCTTACAGCACACCAGATTACTGACCGCACACACAGAAGCATGCGCCCCAACTAAGGCAGTACATAGTTATAACACATGGACACACACACACATTAAATACCCTATGCATGTTTAGGCTGCCATCCTCAGGCCAATGCTGCCAGACACAACCTCTGCAGAGTAACATGCACGCAGAATATTAAACAGACAACTACACACAGTAATAAAATCAATGTTGGATAAAACGTCAGCTCACTACAGGGAAGGAAATCCATGCTTCACATTTACAACTTCCTGAGCGGCTTGCACATTAACAGCTTATGAATAGATATAAGAGAGTTATGATTCCTATTCTGCTCACTAAGACGCCAAGTGAAACGGGATGAAAAGTATTGGTCTGGACTACAGCAATTTCATGAACACTTGAAGAACTTCCACACTCAAAGTGATGATGGCAAAGTGGAATCATTTTGTGGAAAAGTACACCCCCCTCTATGTTCAAAGGCAATTTCAGACAGCCTTTTCATCCGACATAAGACACTTTTCTAAATTCTGCCTGAGTTGCGAAGTGCCTTTAGCGGCAGCCGCCAGCTACTTTCTGACTTTAAGAGTAGATGAGGAAATCCACTGCAATAGATGATATTGTCAAGAAGTGAACAGTAATTAAGATTTAGCAAATGAAACACTTCCAGAGACAAAAGCCTCAGATTTTGAATAAAACATTTATTTGGAGTAAAAAGTGACAAACGCACTGAGCAAGGAAAAGAAAGAGTGGTGAGTTTCATTTCAGCACCACGGACAGCGATTCACATTCTCACATACATTCAAACCTTTATTTATCCAGGTGTATCCCATTGAGATCATTGATCTCTTTTTCAAGGGAGACCTCCTCGAGTAGGTTCCACATGGAACATAAAAAAACATAAACAGAACAACAAAAAGACATCTTACAGCATCATTACAGGGATTACAATTTACATAACTATCCACATGAACAGGTACCAACAGCTTCCGATTGAGTAGCATCCAACCGAGCTTTAATTACATTACATTACATTTAGAGAATCAGCTGCATTTAAAGATAGCCTGTGCTCAGTTTGTCTGCTCAAATGTCACCATTTGCTTCTTTGGTGTAACAGTTTAACATGGCTGTGCCACAAATTAAGACACTTTAAATCAGTTTTGTCAAACCTCTCAGGATCATTCGAACACACTGTTTTCCAAATGGCCCAGAAAGTGTCTCCAGAGGTTTCTAATTCAGTCGCATCTCTGTGGAAACACCAACTGGACTTCTCTTTCTCCAGGAAGCTAATCTTGCTTTACGAAGCTTCCTGTTTAAATCTGGCGTCACTGTTGACATTCTGAAGGAATTTCCATTAAACATTTAATTCAATAGAGATGATGAGAACTGAAATAAGAAATGACTCTTCCTCCTTCTCACTGCTCAGAATTATAATGCTTTTATCTACAAAATAACACTTTTAAACAATGGACTACAAGTTAAAGGGGACCTATTATGCAAAATGCACTGTGATGTCTTTTATACATAAATATGTGTCCCCGGTGCGTCGGGGAACTCACGCAGCGTCAGAAATTAAAACCCTTTCTCTTTTCCTCTGTACCCAAATCTTTTAAAAACGGGGGTACAACGATCGGATACAGATTTCCATCCGCTGTGACGTGTCCATCCGCTGTGACGTCGGCAGACCCACAGAAAGTTGCTATCAGAAACAATGTCTGACGTGTTTTGGATGTAATCTCGTCTTTGTTTACATTAGCAAGCCTCGCTAACACTCAGAGCTAACCTGTACTAGAGAGCACCTGTGTTTAAAAAGCAGGAAATAAAAAAAGGAACTCACCTTGTGATAAACCCGCAAGAGAAAAAGCATTTGAGCTCCATACTGTTTCAGAAATAATCCTTGATGTGGTTTAAACAGGATGGCGTTTTATCTCAGCAGAATGTAACTTTATCTCCGGTAGAATTCTGATCAGGCATTAGCTCCGCCTCCTCTTTTTTTTTTTTTCAAGCCAAGGACCCAAAATCCGCCTTTCTCTAACAGGGCAGCAAAAGAGGGATTGGAGCAGTATGAGGCATGGCTACAATGGGTGATCTGTTTGGTATTTTGAAAAAAAAACTTCACAGACATGTTTTGTATAGGTATGGCCCTACAAAATATTTTTCAAATATAGCATAATAGGTCCACTTTAAGCCCTGTTTTTGTTGGCAAATATTGGTTTTAAGTTTGTTAAAAGTATGCTGATTGAGCTACTTGCAGTTCCTCTCTTCAATGTATCCGTTTGTACAGACAACAATACTAAATGCTTTGATAGTGAAGAAAGTTTCAGAGACATAAGGAGCGTCTTCTTCTCTCAATTTATAAAAATGTAATGAGCAAAATGAGCAAAAACTCCAATAGCGGTGGAAAAGTCTGATTACTAAAGGGAATCTTCTACTCTTCTTTAAAAAGGATTAAAGAGATTCATTAACTACATGTTGGGGTGCGCTACTGGCTCAAATATAACTTGTTGTCAATGAGAGCACAGGATGAATTTGGAAATTGGAAATGTTTCTATTTCAGATTCCTGAAAGCTAACATTTGCTTTTAGTTATTGTAATGTCCATGTTTTGTGTCTGTAGCCTGTACAATACATTTATTAAAAAAAAAACATTTTTAAAAAGCTAACATTTGCTTCAACTAAAGAAATCCTTTTGACACGGTAGAAATGCTGTCAGTCACATTGTGTGTCTCATGTATAGTTCTTATTCCTGCATTTTACTCACACCATTAGGTCTCTCGCACTATTGAATTGGACTGTATTAGCTCTTTATTCATTATCATGTTTTAAGTATAGTTTGTTGTATAATTGGTAGAGTTTTGAGCTTAAGATCGTCATTGCCAAAAACTACACAAAGAATAAAGCCATTAAATGTTTAATCCAAAAAAAAGGATCTCTAATGCCAGTACCAGATTACAGCAACTGCTTATCCGTTCAATGTACATACACGCATGTGGTTATTGTATTGTGACATCTTTGATCAACTATAATTGTCATAATGTATGCACAGTCAGTGATACACTTTCTGCTCTCTTGTTGTTGGCTTAACTCATTTGTCTAACACATCATGTACTCATCATGTACTGCTTTATTCTCCCTCCTCAACCTCAGCCTTCTCACGCCCCCGCAGGTTGTTGAGGTCAGAGCACAGCTCTCCTGCTGCTGAACGTTCATCGCACGGCTCACTGGTGCAACAGATTGGGCCGACAGAGACGCTCTGAGAGGAAAAGGGCTCACGCAGAGCGGGAACATGCTGCAGTCTGAAGGCAAAATACCATCGTTTCTCCACCACTTCCTTTAACAGAGCTGACCGATTCAGTGCTGAAAGATGGTTTTCCTTCTTGCTTTAGTGTTTGTCTTTCAGCTCAGAAAGTATGTAGCCATACCATGTAGAAAAAGCAGTAAACCAAAAATGTGTCCTGTATGGTATTTTATCGCACCTTTAAGTGTATTTAAATATAAAAATCCATATATGTGGATATTGTCTTTTCAGAGAATTAACTATATTTCCATCATTTCTCTTTGGAAAATAATTCTATGAAGTCCACATCATTTCAGAAAGTCCAAGTAAACTCAAAGATAAGGGACAGTATCTCAATACATATATCTATCCAGAGATACGTAAAGAAAAATAAGCTTGTGTAAATTCAAACTTACCTGCTACTTTTCCTTGGCAGAGGTAGATCCTTCTGGTGAGAAAGAGAAAGGAGGAGAGAAGAGAAGAGGGGGAAGAACAGATGAATTAGCCTCACTACAAGAGTGAAATACATGATATCACTTTTTATAATAATAATATTGGGAGGGATGAAACCCTCTTGAATGGTCACACATGCAGACCACACAGCACACACAGTGAAATGCGTTCTCCGCTTTTAGCCCATCCAAGTACCAGGAGTCTAGTACTAGGAGCAGTGGGCAGCTATTGCACAGCGCCCGGGGAGCAATGTCCAATCCCCTACTGACTGAGCCACTGCCGGACATATATACAGTGGGAAATAATGGTTAAATGTTCTGTAGGTGCTGTTAGAAATTATGAATTGGCATAATAATAATAATATTGGTTAATACTGAAACAAATGAACTTATTAGATTCACATGCCTGATAAATTATCTGAAGAAGAACAGGAAATGTTTTTGCTTCTAAACAATCTTTTAATTTCATATGCGTTTTCTATTTTTAACTCATCATATTTCTCACTGATGTTGTTTTTATGCTTTCACATCACTTTGTTGTCTTTTAGCATACAGATAGGTTGTGCATAAATCCAATTCGTTCAAGGTCACACATTGTACTGATACACTCTACACATCTGCGTAGGCTTAGCATAAATAGGTTTCTTGAGTTATTACGGAGGAAATATATTCAAGAAGCAACAGATTATTTTTTGGAAAGCTTTATGAAAAAGCAACAAAACATCAGATCGTATAATTGAGATGAAACCCAGAGGATGACAGGTATTACTAGGCTGTACTATTTCTTTAACAGTTGTCTTTAACAAGTGGTAAGATATTTGTTTTGCTTATATGACCCTTAAAATAAAGCCATATTCACTTGTGCCCCCTTTACACAGATTAGGTCTTATTGTGGACATCATTGGGAGTTTTCCTTAGCACACTATTTCAAAAGAAGAAGCAAACGGCATGTTTTAAAACACTAGCAAATGTTTTAAAATTAAATAGTACCGTAGTTCATGCTGGGATACAGCTATAGCTAGTTTTGTGATTCCTTTGTCTCATGCAAGTGAAACACAGTTTGAAAACTGATCCCTGCTAAGTGCTCAGAGAGGAATCAGCAGGTTGAGTGGAGCCAAAGTCAATTTAAAACATGTTGCTGCTATATTTATGACATCGGGACAACAGCAAGGACTCTGATGGGATTAGGATCTACTGGGAGGAATCTGTGTGGCGCTTGTTGCCCATCTATTCCCAATTTGATTCCACTTAACACTCGACTAAGGTAAGATCGGGTTGCCATCAGTTTCTTTTGTCAGCCTCTACTGCACTATTTATAGAGCTATTTTCTGCAGCCGAGTGTCTCTGCTCAAATAGCTATCATTATTTGTTTTGTTTGAGTCAGAGAAGGTTTAATGAATCAGAGGCGTGTGAGGAAAATGAAAGGAAGTGAGAAACCCCACCAGGGTCAGATAGGTTGATAATAAACCAGCTTGAGAGGAAAATAAGAGACTGTATTTGGTTTTCCGGTAGAACGAGAATGTCATCCTGTTAGACCTCCTGAAATGTGTCTCTCTCTCTCACAGTCTATCTCTTTGTCTTTGTATAAGTAAACAAGCATTACGAAAGCCAAACAAAGCCGAGCTGATGAAACATGACTTGACAGCTGGAGCTCTCGTCTCCAAACAATCTCAAAACAAACTCACAACCCAAACTCGCTGATTTACTTTCCAGCACTTAGGCATTAGATCTGGCACTTAATGCAAACCTATTGGGAGCCAGCAAGCAGAAGAAAAGACTGCAAGACACATTGTTATGCATCAGAAACACTTTTATAAAAGGCTTGTTGAAGAAATCTCTACCACAATCTTGACAACAAGGTCAGTATAAGCAGCAGTAAACAGATGAACAAAGAGACATGACAAATGCTACTTTGCACTGACTACTTAAATAAAATGGTCTATATTGTAGGAAATATGCTTATTCCCTTTCTCTTGGTGAGAGTTAGATGAAAAGATATGTACCACTCTCGTGTATTTAGTATGGAGCTCAAACCAGGAGCCGATAGCTTAACATAAAGATACAGTACGAAGCAAGAGAAACAGGTAGCCTTGCTCGAAATGTTCAAAAGGTTGCTTAAAGTGTTAGTGGATCTCATTTGTATAATCAAAACGTGACATTAAACCTTTATTTGTGTTTTTAGAGAGGTTAATAAGCTGCTCATTTTTCTTAATACATTTGGATTAAGTTGTTCTGTCCGCGTTGAAGTGTAGCTTATCTGCTGTTTGCCTTGCGATCTCAGTGTAAGCTAAAACAAATAAGACTACATAACTACCTATAAAACTACAAAATTGTTGTTTGTGGACAGACTAAACCTACAAATATAATGTTTTAATAACTTAGCTTTAGAGGTGTATTTTTGTATCTTTGGGGTGAAGGATAGCTGTTTTTGGCTGTCTGTCGCTTCATATTTAACATACAAACATGAGGTGAAATTGATCTTCTAATCCAAACCTCTTAAAGAGAGCACACTAACGTATTTCCCAATATATCCAATTAGTTATTTAAATGAAGAGAGTGATCACTTTTTCTTTTATGGGAGTGACATCACCCATAGGGAGCTCTTTCTGGGACGGAGCAAGTTACATCATCGAGAGGAAGTGAGCTCGGCCAGGGTTACTCCGCAGAGTGTGTGTGTGTGTGTGTGTGTGTGTGTGTGTGTGTGTGTGTGTGTGTGTGTGTGTGTGTGTGTGTGTGTGTGTGTGTGTGTGTGTGTGTGTGCGTGTGTGTGCGGTGAAAGGGATGGCTAATGGATAAAACCCAACACCTGCTCCCTCTCGTTCTCACTGTCCGACAGACGGCTACGTGTTGTTGCCATGTTACTGGTTACTCGAGCATTTCTATGAACAGTATTCTTCTTCGTTTCTCATGAGTGACCATGACAACCTATCAAAACTCTGAGTGATATCCACTTCACTTCAGCTACAGGCAAAGAAAATGAACCTTGCATATTACAACACCAAGGATAGACAGTATAACATTGGATTTGGATTGCAACAAAAGTACAAGGAAAGGCAGTCAAATCTCTAAAAAGGTACAATATTGTTTAATAGGACTGACTGTCATCTTTTTAATGGTGACGCAGCTGTACATCACCTTCACCAAGGAAGTCGCTTTTTAAGATGTTTGTCAGCAGGATTAAGAACAAATGACTGGCCCTAATGTTCCTGAAAACTTTGTGTAAGGATTTAGCATGGAGCAAAGAATAATCCAAATCATGGTGCGGATTAGTGTTACTTGACACAAGTCTGATTCGCTTCTCTCATGAGAATTCAAGTCCGGATTTAAGACTTCCATGAAACAATAAAGAACACAATCGGGCAACAAATCTGTGAACAGTTCCCTCATAAAACAAATGAATATTTAATTCTTCAGGCATTGTATTAATTTGTGTATACAATAATTTGTGGGCAGATACAGCTACACAGCCCCACAATAGTTCATTCAGAAGGCTATTTTGAAACATCTTTTGTAAATAACAAATATTGTGCCTCATGCAATTTGGATATTGTTCAAGTTCATGTTTAAATATGATATTCCATTTTAAGGCATTGATGAAAATGTCGGCCCTACATCAGTGTTGCTATAACCCCAAACTAAAGGGTTGTGTCTACATTTACATTTATATTCATACACTTCTATTTTATCAAAGAAAGCAATTGTCATAGTGGGCCATTTTAGAAAAATGATCCTGACATGAAAAAGACGGATAAGTGAAGCATATGAAGTATCAATAATGTAATTACATGATCAAAGAAAAGCCAAGGGTAGTAATATAACAGTAATCACAGGCCTGGATGATCATTATGTGTGATTGTTCACCATTAAAACACATTTAACGATTACACTTGAATGTCATGACGTGTCCCCACACTTCAACACACACAGCAAACCTCACACTAACTACACACTGCATCAATATCCGCCTGTGGGGAAATAGGTGGAAACAGCAGAAAGGTGTGATACTCCCCACACACACACACAAAGCATGCACACAGTCATTAATACTGGAAGTGTCATATTTCTGCTGTTTTACTGAAGGATCAATACGTTAAAATCGGACAAGAAGATGTGCTGATGGTAAAAAGTTGTTCTTCAAGTGACTGCAAATCATTCTCTTTCAGCCGCTATACAGTTCATTCTGAAAGGGACGTTCAAAAGTGAAGAGAAGGTGTCACATGATTTTGTTCGGTTTTTTTGTGCGTTATATTTACCCAAAGATAAAGCGAAGGCCAACTGGAAACCGAAGAAAAGAAGAATGTTAATATGCTGCTGCTCTGGGCTTCTGTTCTGTTTCTACTGCCAAAACTGACAGCAGATTGCGAGGCAAATGTCACGCTGTGTATTATTCAGTCTAATGGTTGTACTTAAAAGCTTTGAGATCAATGGTCATTACACTGAGATCTAAAAAATAATGTCTCATTGAAGGACATTTAACCTATTTCTCTTTCTTGCTACACCAGATCTAGTTTAGTCCTTAAATAAGTGCTTTTTCTTTCCTTACTTTTGTCCATTTGTGTGTGTTTTGGCAAATAAGTTGGGCTCAAGCTTTCGGCTTTAAAGATGTCTGGCACGATAATTCAGGCCCAGTTAGAGTAGTCCAAATATTTGAAGCTATTCCCAAATATATTCTGTCCCAGATCTGTTGCTTTGATCTACACTTTGCTGTCTCAGTTCAAAACCTAGCCTCGTTGAATAATACTGACATCAGAAGGACGTGGTGGGGCAGAACAAAGCGGTGGGCATGGCAGTGAGTGACAGGACTTGGCAAAGAGAGCCGGATCGTCTGCAGTGATCACACTCTTATCCCTTGTGCTTAGCATATTGGAAATGGGCACACTGCCCAGAACAAAATATTGGAAAAATGATGATAGTGTGTGTGCAGTGTGTGTGTGTGTGTGTGTGTGTGTGTGTGTGTGTGTGTGTGTGTGTGTGTGTGTGTGTGTGTGTGTGTGTGTGTATGTGTTGCACTGCATAATCCTAAGGCAGAGAGGTGAGACATGTCGTATGACTTGTGTTTGTATGTGTGTGAGTGTAAGTTAATCCACACACACCTTAATGTTCGAGATGTCGGGATCATCTTCACTTGAGATGAAAACGATTCATCTCAATGACACACACTCACCCGCAGTTATAGGCTTATATAGTGGAGCCACTAATCATTTTAGTTTCTTTTTCTTAGGTTTCATGTGAAAAAATAATGGCGTTTGGCAGGAAGACCAGAACTATGTGATGATTTAAAAAAAAAAAATGATTTGGCAGTAATGAAAACAGTAATATATGACCTTATGACTATCATCACGTCCAATCAACGCTTTCGCCAAAGATTTCCCTCTAACTAGGTGGCAAATAAAGCAAAAATGAGCAAATATAACCACAAGTGGTCAAGGTTATGAATTTAAACAACATAATGGGTTAGGTTTAGGAAAGGATCATAGTTTTTTGACCGGGCGGCAGACACCCTATCCGTTTTTAAGAGTGTGCTTAAGACCTTCCTTTTTGATAAAGCTTATAGTTAGGGCTGATTAGATTCAGCCCCTAGTTTTGCTGATATAGGCCTACTGTAGTTTATCTGGGGACATCTTCCTTCTGTCTGTCTGTACCTGTGTACTCTCATGTTCCGAATAACCAAGCTTCCCCAAATGTCTTTTTGGTGTCTATCTACGCCGGGTTCCTGAGTCGTGGCTGATCCTGTTGCTGCGATCCTGTGTCCTGGATCATGTGTTCTGGATCCGGAGTCCTGGATCCTTAGTCCTGGATCCTCTATCCTGAGTTCTGGATTTGAGTCCTGGAATTCGAGTCGTGGCTGAACCTGTCACTGTGGTCCTGCCTGACTCTCACCATACTACTTCCCTGATGGCTCCCACAGGATTGTTGACATCCTCATGGATTCATCTTATTATTATAGACACATGCATTTCCAAACATTTGGTCTACCTACGCTGTCAAATGTATTATCTCTTTGATTTACACACGGCATCTATTCCACGTCTGTCCGTCCTGGGAGAGGGATCCCTCCTCTGTTGCTCTCCCTGAGGTTTCTCCCATTTTCCCTTTAAACTGTGGGGTTTTCTCTGGAAGTTTTTCCTTGTACGATGTGAGGGTCTAAGGACAGAGGGTGTCGTATTGTCATACTGATATTCTGTACAAACTGTGCACTGAGACAAATGTAACATTTGTGATATTGGGCTATATAAATAAACATTGATTGACATTGATTGATTGATAGTTTGAGTTAAACTGAGGAAATGAAAATTGTGTAGTTACTGTACATGCGGAAGTTAAGTTGTCAACATAAATAAGTCAACAACTTCTGGGTGAAAGTCCTTTGTTTTTTTACCTATCCATCCGCCCCAAACTCCTCTAGCAGTGGACTTTCCCGCTTTTTCCACCAAAACAATTTATCTGAGCGCCTTATGTTACCACAACGAGAAATTAAATGCAAAACATGCGTTGAAAAAGCATGCGAATGATATAGGAAATGTGTGTTATTCATTCAATACTAGTTGAACATTACATTTTTACATTTGTATGTGTTTTTTTGTATATGTTTCTATTCATTGTGCTTTTTATCATGTTTAATTATTGTTTTATTATTGTACTCCCATTGTGTTATTTAATATTGTTGCCTGTACAGCACTTTGGTCAACTGAAGGTTGTTTTAAATGTGCTATATAAATAAATAAAGATTGAGATTGAGATTCAGCATCTGGTGACAGCAGGCTGGGAAACGGCAAGTCTCTCTGGACAAAACCATCTGTTAAGTCATGTACTTTATTGTAATGTCATTTATATTCAGCCTCATGTCACGCCCTCACAATGGTATGCCATGTGGAGCTGCCAGAAAGAGAGGGTGAAAGTGAAAATGAATGTCAGGAAGAAGGGAGACATAGAGAAATATATGGATTGATAATAGGAGATGTTGAAGGTGAAGGATAAACTGAGTGCTAAATAAATAAAATAGAAGTGTAGAGTATTGTGGAAGTGATGAGACAAATGGAGAGAGACGAAGAATAATTAAGGAAGACATCAGGATGAATCAATCAGGACACTAAGTGACTGCAAGTAGCCATTAAAGAGAGTGAGTCCTTCCAAGAAGAAGGATGTTTCAGCAAGCGCTCCAAAAACAAACACATTTACGTCCAGGCGACGAAGCCGTCTAGAGCCTGCTGCAATTATGATATGAAGAACTCAGGAGACACTGTGTTCTGTTGCGGCAAAGTCATCGAAGATAAAAAGCAGATGCGTTAAAGGAAATGTAGACACCGTGTCTCTTTGATGTTGTTTGTCCACCGGAGAGTGCTGACAAGTTGTATTTTCTATTGTAAACTTCCCTCTTGGTATACATCGTTAAAATTATTTAATGACTACATTTAAGGAAAAATGTACAATACAGTGTTTTTACTGTCATGTACCGGGAAGTTGGCAACTGATTCTCCATAAGATTTATAAGAAATGTTATGAACCTTAGTAGTCAAATAGATCCTATTTCTGTATATTTTACAACGTTTTTTAACTATTCAAAGTGTATTTACAGTTTGTATTAAGTTAACAATGCATGCATATGATTTCAATGTGGCTGTGTTTGTTAAATCAATGAATGAGAGGCCTGATTGTATTTTCATCAATGATACAAATTGGGTTTCAATATTGATTGACACTAAGCCCTACCTTAGCTTTAGCCCCTTTTTTTCAGTGTCCACAATCATTAATGAAAAGTGATGTAATCTCTACGAGACACGAACATCTCACACACACACACACACACACACACACACACACACACACACACACACACACACACACACACACACACACACACACACACACACACACACACACACACACACCTCCTCAAGTGTGAAGGTAGATCCAGACAGAAAAGGGATCCAGATATTGTAATAGCCTCTTAATGGGGTCTACTGTAGCCCACAGCTGCTGCCTGCCTCAGGTCTATGCTGCCCCCCCCCTCCCCCTTTCCCCCCGGGCCCTTTCAGCCTGTCCTGCTGCTCGGTCTTCCTCCCTGAGGGCTCACAGTGCTGTTAGGCCACCATTAGTTCTGCTAATGGGCCTGACAACTGCGCCACATCCGCAGCATTTAGACCTCCTCTGTCTGAGATATGGATATCGGCCACTTCAATGGAAATGGAGAGTAGGGGGAGAGGGTGGGAGTCAATTTGATATGTACGTGTAGGCATGAAAGTTATGTACAAACACACCCACACACTCACAATATGCTTAGTGTAGCCACTGCATGAGCACAGACCTTATTATGCACTCTGACTCAAATCAAAAGTTTGACTCACCGGTAATCTTGTAAGTGAATGTTTGCTGTATGACTATCAGTTTGTTCCTGATTAAGTCGGAAACAAAGTCCATCTATGGTGTGTGTGTTTGTTTTCATTTCCACTGACAGGGTTCATGTTTAAATTTCAACTTCAACTAACTTGTGAGAAATATGTAAATCAAAAGGAGCAAAGTGACTCAATGTCTTCTCATCCATACACCAAACTCTGCCAGAAAGACTGTTTCCTAACTGGATTTTTCTTTTATTTCTTCTTTTTATGTAAACAAAGCAAATGATACATGAATCATCTGAGTGAGTGAGAGTTCTGCCTGATAATAGAAATCTTGTGTATTGAAGAAATCAACTCCTCTACACAACTTCTCAAAATAAGCTTATTTAATATTCAAACTAAAACTATTCCTTGATACAGGCATTTTAACAAGCAAAAATGACACATTAACGATTTACTCCTTTATCTGGCAACAATTTGGTAAGGTACGGTTGGTAAAGTTATCTGTATATTAACATTTGTAAAATGCAATGGTTTTACTTCTTTAAAAGTTAAGTTATATTTTCATACTAAATATTTCTTAATTGTCCTTGAATGTAACTGAATACTGCTGGTTTTAAGACAGATGGTCATACAATAAATAATTTTGAATAGGTCAGTTGGGTTTTTAGGAAGTATGTACAGTATGGGCATTTTACAATCTTTGATCTTTCTTCCGTTTCTCTTTCTGCACTTTACCAGAAACCATTATCAAAAGCCTCAGTCTAAATCTCACCAAGATACAGTTCACAGGAAATCTTCAACAACCAGCAGGTAGAGATAACAGATTTTTACTAAGAATAAAATCTTCATTTACTTACTTAATCAAACACAGACCTCAATGTTAGTTTCTGCTTAATCCGTCTTAAAGAGTCTTTGGGTTCAAGAAAAGCGCTATAGAAATATAATTTATTATGATTATTAATCCACTAGGCCTTACAACAGGATGGTATGGCACTTGCGGAGTTAACTCTGATACCGGCGGTGTCACTGCTATGTTTTCCCAGCTGAAAAACAACATTTGTGGAGGAAATCTTCTGACGTTGCTGTTCTATATTTTATAAATGAAGAGCAATCTTCAAGAGCAGAATATCTTGGCACAATGTGCAGCTGAGTACTTTTACTCTAAATTAATTCACCAGGAAAGCACTGGCAGACAGACAATGGCCCTGCATAGTAAGCTTTGCCTGCCTCACTTGATTAATTTCATGCAAGCGCCAACCGCACAGAGGAAAGCCTTGGGGAAGCTTTAACCAGCGCCTTCCCGTGTCTGTCATTATGTACAAGATATGTGCTAAGTGACTAGCTTCATCATCCAAAAATAACAACATAATCTACTACTCAGTCTCTTTCAGCAGCTCAGACTCATCACTGTTTTTATAGTGGATGATGATGATGATGATGATTTTCTATATTTGTATTTAATGCGACTAAAGTGCCAAACCGGGTTAACAACCAAAAATACAGCTCAGTAAAGTGCTCAAAAATGTCATTCCATTTCAAGATTGCGACATATTTTACCACTTGGCGTTGGACAAAACCTTCTACCTTCTCTCCCAAGCACTGCAGATAATATCTTCTACAAAGACAGTCCCTTTTTGAAGGACAACACAAGCCATTACAGTCCGAGAGCCAAAATAAATCCACATAAAAAGGGGTCGTTTTAGTAAATCACATATCTTATGTCCTCATAGAAAGAGCAATAAAACACAAAGTTAACCTCATTCTCAATTACACCTTGCTAGAGACTGTATATGGTATGTCCTCCTCTGGAGTGGCTTTAAACCTGCCAGTTTCTTACTTGTAATGTAGCTGAGCATATACTATAGGGTAAATACATATTATTCTGAATCCAAATCTGTTATTTAGCAGCTATTTCAATCACTGCACTTATTTGTTTTGCCTTTACAAATTGTGTTTGTTCACTGTCAAAGATGTGTTAAGATTTTTCCAAACAGTAACTAGTGCACATGTGGACAATCTTGCACATCAATGAGCTGGACGGTTTTAAAGTAATGAAATATCATGATTTTGCAAGATATTCAACAATAACAATAATAATAGCTAAGTGTCAAAATAGTCAACACTTGCACTTATTCGGAATTAATACATGTTGCTTATGTACAACATTCAAACAAAACAATATGGTGACAAATAAGGTTAAGAAGTTCTCACCTGCAGCCTCCGTCTTCGGATGATCCCAGAATCATCCATGGCGCGTGTCCGGGGTCACCTGTCGTAGTGTCACGTGGGCTCCTGTGGTTTCCAGGTGACGAGGGCGAGAAGACGCACCACTCTCGCGTGGCTTTCAGCGAGAGTCAATTTACTACTAAACCGAAATGCTTGGCGTTGTGTCGTCCGTTTTTAACATCACCAGCGAAAAACAGTGGTCAATTGCTGCTGTTTTGGTGAGGGTGGTCATTGAAAGCTTGCGAAAAAACGTATCTTGTCTCGCAAAAAAAAATATTTTACAATCAAAATATATAAAAGTGCTTAACCCTGGCACTTAGAGAGTGATGGAGACTGACATGGGCTGCTATGTGGTGGGATCTGCTGAATGAGAAGTCCAGCTGAGAGACACAGAAGAAGCCCAGACTGTCAGACTGAAGCTTATCAAAGCTCAAATAAGATGAAACAAATAAGTTTGCACACATCTGTCATCCCCGAAACATCTAGTATGAGTCACAGTTTTAAATAATAATATAAGAATTGCACCAGTTACAGCAAAATGCAACTATTGTCATCCTGTAAAATGCCCCTCTCACAACGATCCTCTCCTTGAAGCTACGGGCTGCAGAAATCCGCTACATACTACAGGAGTCCACGCCAGCTAAAGCACAAACACCATTTCTGGGCTGAGAAAGCTCCAGTGCATGCATGTACACGGAGTTCATAGCACGCATATTGCACATTATTGCCCAACTACAAATCTCGATTTTATGGCACATCCAGGCGCTGTCAAAGCTTTAAAAAAAAGGCGAGATCAATGACAATTTAGCGACTCTTTACGTCCCTCTGGTGATGCACACATCGGAGCTGAAAGCAGGTTGATCACTTCGCGTTTTCCTCCTTCGATACAAAGATTTGTCCGTGTTTCTGTCTTCTCACAGGTACACGATATGTTGTTCACTATGTTCTTCTCTGATGTAAGATTGATTTTCTCGCGTAACGATCTGTGGTCGCTGCACAGGCTTCGCTCCATCCTCAGCTCTTACCACCCACTTCCTACTACCAATACAAATGACGCTTAACCCTTCAGTCACCAGAGGCTTGCATCAGCTAGTGAAGAGGGTTTTGATAAACAAGTCTTTCGAGGTAACATTTTTAAAGGAGGACATTCATTTTTGCACAGCTCAGGTGCATCAGTAATATAATACAATAATTAACATCAAAAGGAATTATTGAAAATGATACAATTCAAGCAACAGTATAATAATGAGCTAAGTGATTAAAAGGTACCCTCTAATAAATGAATTGCTGTAGTCGGTTTTCAAGCAAAAACTAGAAATAGCACAGTGGCCGTGACCGATCAAGTTACCATTTACTCCCTCAGTTGGGCAAAATAACATTGTATTTGTACTGAAGACGTTGAAGGACTTTAATTTAAATGTGTGCTGTAGTGAATTTGGCAGTATACAGTTGCAAGAAAAAGTATGTGAACCCTTTGGAATTACCTGGATTTCTGCATAAGTTGGTCATAAAATGGAGGAATCCACTGCTGTCCAGAAAAAACATTGCTGCACGTTTGAAGTTTGCAAAAGGGCACCTGGATGTTCCACAGCACTACTGGCAAAATATTCTGTGGACAGATGAAACCAAAGTTGAGTTGTTTGGAAGGAACACAAAACGCTATGTGTGGAGAAAAAAAGGCACAGCACACCAACATCAAAACCTCATCCCAACTGTGAAGTATGGTAGAGGGAGCATCATGGTTTGGGGCTGCTTTGCTGCCTCAGGGCCTGGACAGATTGCCATCATCGACGGAAAAATGAATTCTCAAGTTTATCAAGACATTTTGCTGGAGAACTTAAGGCCATCTGTCCACCAATTGAAGCTCAACAGAAGATATGTGATGCAACAGGACAACGACCCAAAGCACAGAAGTAAATCAACAGAAGAAAATACGCCTTCTGGAGTGGCCCAGTCAGAGTCCTGACCTCAACCCAATTGAGATGCTGTGGCATGACCTCAAGAGAGCGATTCACACCAGACATCCCAAGAATATTGCTGAACTGAAACAGTTTTGTAAAGAGGAATGGTCCAAAATTCCTCCTGACCGTTGTGCAGGTCTGATATGCAACGATAGGAAACGTTTGGTTGAGGTTATTGTGCCAAAGGAGGGTCAACCAGTTATTAAATCCAAGGGTTCACATACTTTTTCCACCCTGCACTGTGAATGTTTAAATGGTGTGTTCAATAAAAACATTGTTTGTGTGGTTTTAGCTTAAGGAGACTGTATTTGTCTATTGTTGTGACTTAGATGAAGATCAGAACACATTTTATGAGCAATTTATGCAGAAATCCAGGTAGTTCCAAAGGGTTCACATACTTTTTCTTGCAACTGTATATCATAGCTGTTGCACATTGCACCCAACTAAATACACCTCCCTTCATCCAACACTTCACTAGAGCGCAGTAACATCTCCAGGGTTCGCAGTTGTAGTTTTACTAGTGCTTAGGAAGCTATGGTGGCCTTCAGATAACATAAAAACACTTTGGGGCCCTATTTAGATAAAGTGTTGCTTTTTTCTGTTCTGAGCTACCGTAGAACATGGCGGTGCAACATGGTGGACTCTGGGGAAGAGGACCCTATGTAGATATTAAGTGCTCGTTCTAAACTAACACAAACACAACAATCCTTAGTTTCAGGTCATTATACAATTATCAAAACAAAGACACAATTGTTGTATTCTATTTCTGCTCATACATTCCTGCAAACATTAAGCACAATATTAAGTGCATTTTTGGTAGCAGGTGACTTAGCACTATATACAGTATGTATGATACCAGTGAATAATTAAATGCTTACTTTATCAAGGCTATGTTCAAACTGTGGCCAAAGTGTCCTTAATCTGGTTTATGTCCATAATGTCTTTTGAAATCAAGGATATCTTTTGGGCCACAATAATATGTGTCACTCATCCAGATAAGGTCTGATTACGCTGCAATGCTTCCTTAGTCTGAACAGTCGTATCAGTCTTTGTACAACTTTCTTGTCACTCTCAGCTGACATTTGTTTAAATTGTGTGATACCAGGAGTCACTTGTGTATTCAAACATGGAAGACAGCTGCGATGGAGGAAAGTCAGTAGGAGAAAGTGAGATGTGAGAAATCATAGTTTATATGTGGGCTTACTTGTGGGTCTTATTGTAAGCATATTGTTTGAAAGAATAATACAAATGGGCCACAGAACAACGCCGCTGCAAGGCTTAAGTGCCTTAAAGGGGAGCTTAAAGAAGCTCAAGACTTAAATGAATGTTATGAATTATAGATGAAACCATAAGAGCCGACTTCAGTGACCCCTTGCTTCTGTAAGAAGTGTGATGCATGTGAAGTTTTGGTTTTGTTATTCTAGTGAGTGTGGGTCAGTGCTGGAACATGAAAAGTGCACTGGAATCTGATATTCACCACATTTAAAACAGCCAAACAAAACATCTTATCTGAGCAATACATTCAAATAAGGCTTGCAGTGTGAATGTAGTTTTAAAGACTATTTGTACAGTGCAAAGGACTGATTGAGGGCACTGCCACATTTTTAAATGAAAATGACCTGAAGCTCAATATCATCAAAACCAATGAGCTTATAGTCGACTAAGAGAGGAAAAAGAGGCCGCTTCCTGCCCTGTTGTCATCCAAGGAGAGGAAGTGAACAGGAAGCACTCATACAAGTACCTTGGGATCTAAACCAATACAAAACTTGTTTGGATCCACAACACTGCAGCGCTCTTCAGAAGGGACAGAGTAGGCTGTTCTTCATGGAGGATCAGGGCCTTCAGTGTGTGAAACAGTGACCTGTAGATCTTGTATCAGTCCTAGCCAGTGCTCTGTGCTCCGCTGTGGCGTTCTGGGGAGGTGGTGTCAAGCCTGGGAGATCAGCAGACTCAACAAGCTCTTAAAGAAGGCCAGGGGCGTTTGAACTTGACAGTAAGGAGGCAGTGGTGAGGAGGAGGAGGAGGAGGAGGAGGAGGAGGAGGAGACTTGAACATGGTCATTTTTGTTTTGTAACATTAAA
>NW_011369252.1:52029-63614 GCF_000735185.1 Notothenia coriiceps | reverse complement strand
TTCAAATACTGCCAGACCGGCTGAAGCCATTTTTGGGTGAGCTGTTTCTGCCGCACACAGAAAAAATGTGGTATTTACGTCATGTGATCGGTTGGATCGTTTAGAGCACCGATCGATCTGGTCCAGAGGAAGTATAGAATGTCGGGGTCCGGGTATCCTGATTGGCGGCGATCGATCTGAGCATCCCTAGTGGTAAGCTCTACATTTATGATGGACCGCGCCGCTCTTTGTCCAAGAAGCACTCTGCTTTTGTCCCGTCACTGACAAAGTATGTGGCTGTGGTCTCTGTAGTAAACGATGTTCTCCAGGTCAATACCTGAAACAGGATCTAGACCAGAACACACAAACAAATACTTAGAAGCGCTGTAAAGAAGGCGTTAACAGTGGAGAGGCAAACAGACAGTGGCCAGTATGTACACATACAACGTCACAAGGACAGAGTAAATTCGGTTCTGGTAAGATAGACATTTTTCTTTCACCTGTCTCTCTCCCTGAGTTCCAGAAAAACTTCTGGTGAAGAGAAGGCCACACCACTTGATCTCCTCCGACTTGTGGGCCTCTTTGCGTCAGCGGTGTGCTCATGGCGCATTTCCCCCAAACAGACTTTTTGTGGATGTTGCGTGTTTGAAACGGCACCTCTGTGAACAAGCTTTGCTCTTTGAAGAATTTATTTTTGTGTCTTACCTCCCTGATGGCAGCGTGTCAACTGACGGGTCCCTCTGGAAGCAGTCAGATCAGCAGTCTTCCCCATACTTGTGATTTTAGTTTACTGAGACAAGCTGAGCTGTTTTTCAAGGCTCGGAAACCCTTGCAGTGGTTTCGAGGTTAATTAGACGATTCAAGTGATTGTGTCTGAACACCCTACTAGTATGACTTCTTTCATGATATTCTATATTTAGAGCATAGGATATTTGAGTTTTCGTTAAGCTGTATGCCAGAATAATCAGTCAATATTAAAATAATAAAAAGGCTTGCGCAAATATTTCAGTTCGATTTGTAACTGAATCCAGAATGTATGACATTTTTGTTTTTTTAATTGCATTACAGAAAATAAAGAACTTTATCACAATATTCTAATTTTCTGAGACAGTCCTGTATATTCTGTTTTTAGCAAATATACCAAGGAATACAAACCCAAGGAAAAACATGTTGTTTGAAAAAAGAATGGTGTCCAATGTTAGGCTTTGTCTAAAAACAAACAACCACACAAGAGTATAATTTAAGAGTCATACTCTGAGCAGGCTTTTAATACTTAAGAAGTTATGATACTTGTTGACAGCAATTGAGAGTCCTTATAAGAAACTGTCCCGTAACTCTCAGCAGCAGACATTTTGGAATGTTTTCTTGTTTCTAATCTCTCTCACATGTTGGGACTACTCACAACAAGTATGAGGCAAAAAGGAGGATGAGGCTTGATGGTATTACTGCATACTGTAGTGTTCCCATCTTAAAGTACCTTTGTGTAATCTGTATTAACCATAGACTGTATATATAAAGGTAACAAACCTCTTCCGACTCACCGGGCTAACTGTGAACACTCGGAAAGCTTCGGCCATAATAACACATTTCACATATTGCTATAGGAGCACAAAAGGCAGCTGGCTAAGAAGGGATGTCCATATCTTCAGCAAAACAAAGCTTTCCCAGCCTAATAAAGCTGACCAAAACATAAAGGCATATCCATCGTCAGTTCTTGATGGATTTGTGTCGAGAGGCTTGGATCTTCTTCCCACAGTTCATAGCCAAAGAAGAGATCGCAAACGAAGACAGGATGATGATCGAGCTCCCCACGAAATGAGACGACGCTCCTCTATATTTCGTCCTCATGGCTTTCCTGGGGAAAGTCTTTTTTTCTTCGTAGGCTGCTCCGGCGGTCACCGTCCGGACCAAAGGCTCCATGGTTTCCGCTGATTCTCTGATGTACAAAAGCTGAAGACAAAGTCCAAGAGCTGTTCTCAGGCGGTCTGATGTTAGGTCTGCTTCAGCCCCAGCAGCAGGTGTTTGGATCGTTGTGTCCTGACCAGCACGTTGAACAAGTTGATCTGTTTTGGTCCTCATTGATCTGTTCCTCTGCGTCCATTTATAAACTCCCGTGGCACCTCATCTAATCCCTCCGAGTATCAGGGTCTGCTTCTGCGTCAGTGGGTTTAGCCAGCAGGGGATCAACGTGATGATCTATTTCAGCGTAAGTCTCTCTACCGTAATTCTATTTGATCACCCTGCCAGTCAGCAAAACTAAATAAATCACTAATAAGCTTGCAAACATTCAGGTCTGGTGTCTAAACATTTAATTAGAAGGGCAAAAACAATGATGACACTTTGAGACAGGTGACAGGTGTAGCGCAGTCAGTCATGAGTTTAATTTCCAGACCATTCCTGGGTATTTTTCTGTTCCTTAACAAATGTTTATTTTCCTATTCCTCGCAATCGGAAAAAAGCTCCGCATTCATGGAATATATTGCCCTCTGTACATTTTGAACATTTGTGGTATCACATAATAACACGAACAATCTTTCAAAAAGGTTTAAGAAAGCGTTTTTGTAAGCAGTTGAAGCAGACAATAACAACCAAGGTGCTCAGGAGGTGAAGCAGATACAACCTTCTAATATTTGGCAGATAGTTTGTTTTTCCGTTACGATGACGAGATTACAGGCTGTCTTCGAGACCTTGAGTCACTGCAGACAGTTATCCAAGACTACTGTTCTTTTTCTTGAGATAAGAGCTGATAAATAAGAAGATCAATCAAAGATCTAGGCTGATACTGAAGAACAGTACATCTGATTAAGAGAAATTACAGGACCATTACACAATAAAACTCAACCTAATGGATACAAATGAACATTGCTTTCTTTAATTTCTCCAGCCAAGGACACCGTTTTTGTTACAGATTAATATACAAAACGATGTGAAAAGAATATCAATCTTATGTCTTCTTTTAGCCAACATCAATAGAGTTTAATATCGTAAATGCCCCGGTCTTAAATTTAGATCTGAAAAGACTATTACAGTCTCAGGAAATTAATCTCCAGCAATTTTGATAACAGATTAATATAAAAAGCAAAACATCTTCTGATCAAGTCTCTTAAATGTGACCATTTGGGCTATTTGTTCTCTGTCTCGTTTTATAACTACTGTATTTGAAATACCCTGGGGATATCTGATTAGAGATTTTAATTTGATACCATAAACAACACAAGGTAATTATAAAAATACAGATCCCCTTTTATCACAAACCATCGCACCATCATTTAATCCAGTTTTCCTTTTTGAAAGCAACTCATAGGTTGTATTGGAAAATTACTGTAAGGAAACAAAAAAAGAGTCATTTTGTCAGCTGTATGCAGATTTGACCCCAGAGGACAGCTCACCGTCACGTGGGGTCAGCAGGTCTCTAATCTCGAGGCAGTCACACGTAGTCCCAGTTTCTCTGGCATCTCTTTCATTGCGCTAATTGGATTGCGCCTGTTCTTTTCCACGACTGATACAGGAAGCTTTTATGAATGAGTGTGCCGTCACTTACGCAAGGCTTCAACAGTGAGTCGAGGAAAAGTACAAGGAATAAGTATTAGTGACATATCGAAGATATCTGTTCTGATAGAACTATTTATTTTCTTTAAACCATGTCTGCACCGACTTGTGTTTACAAATTCACACTGGCTATGATTTCTAATTTGCCTCATGGTGCAAACTAAACCACGCACATAAATACCTTTGAGACTGCTCATGAGTTATTATTGATAACATGACTTTTATTCAGGGTAGAAATGCAAAAGGTATGCAAACAACAATAATCAGATACCTCTGCAGATTTAGCAGTGAATTACATTGTGTTATTATTGTCTAAAACTAAATATACATTATATACATATATTATTGTGCAGTAAAAAACGGTTTATTACACAAAGTACAAAATTCAAGATAATATCACTGCTGTTGCTTTTGTCCATGAAAGTGACTTTTTAAAGGATCTTCTTCATTAAAATGCAAACACTTCTGCTTGGCATTTCATTTTGGCGCCAACGGTCATTCATGAATTTTCCTCGGTACAGATCTAGAAATCATCATCAAGCAGTTTTCTCAATTCATCACTTTCAAATGATGTGCTACATGTTTATTTGTATTGTTTATTCCCACGGCCTCTGGTCCAGCTGGAGCGCTCTGACCTAAAGCTTCTTATCTGAGGATCAGTAGCGTTCCTCCGGTCTCCACAGACTGTAGTGCCTGGCCGTCACATTCAATTATCTCTGTGAAGCTACCTCAGGTGCCCTGACATTTTTATCTGGGCACATTTAACATATGGCGGCTCATTTTAATTGGAACAGTTGATTTTTTCCACTTGGTGTCACTACTGCCTCAAAATGAAAAGGCTTTTTTTAAATAGCCATATTACACATTCAGTAGTGCAAGGCTTGTGGGATGAACGTGCTAATATTAGCCCTTTGAAGCTGTTATTGGTTCTAAATGCAGTTATTTTTTACCTCTTGCATTTGGCTCGTTAAGGTCTTATTTTAAATTTCAAGTGCAGTAGAGGTCATTCAATGCAACATAGACTAATTAAAGAAAACATAACAGGTCCCTTATGAAAACTGAGGTGAAACCACTGGATCTGCTCTGCCACCACCAATGTGTCAGTTTGTAATGACCACACTTTATTATTATTATTCTTTTGAAGAGCAAAGACCTCTGCCAAGGCCAATCCGCGCCAAAATTGACCAAAATCCGGCTTGTAGTTTTTCTGTGATCCTGCTAACAAACAACTAAAACGGTGATAAAAAGTCCTCAGTAAAACATTAAGAAGAAAGAATGATAAGAACAAAAACAAAAAGCCTCAAGCAGTTGGTTCCACTGCTTCATGCACAAAGAAGGGAGTATTGTAGAGTAGATTTAGTCACAGATCTGACAAAATGTTGGACACAACTGACTAACAGCAGGCCAACATACTTTATTCATATGGATGGATCAAAACGTACTAGTGCAAACACAGGAAAGCCTTCACTATGATTAACCTGACAAACTCTAAAGAGTACTCCCGTCGAAGCATTGTGCTAGAAAGCTTTGATGTATTACATATTTATATATGTAATGCATGCATAAGGAAATGTCTTTCTATCTTTTGAGACATCAAACCCATTCAACCAATCAAGCTGCATACATCATCTCTGCTTCTTGAACTCCTTCCCCTCTTATCTCCTTCTTTGCTAGCTTTATGTATGTATGCTGAGGCACCCAGAGACTGCCGATCTTATGGTGTTTTATTTAGAGAAGCGCGTCATCCCAGACTAGGCTTTTAGTACAGCTGTAGTCTGTGACCCACTTCTGCACCGACAGGGATAGAAATGAGGAGAAGGTTGGGGCTGAGAGGAGGAGAAAGAGGCGTTTTTAAAGAAAGCAGATTTACAGGATAAGGAGAGTTTATGGAAATGACAATGATGGGACACGAGGAGGGTTAAGAAAGAAGTGTTTTGGGAAACAATTGACTAGATGTTGGCAATATTGCTGTATTGCCTCATACGGTATATGCCTAAATGCTCAGTTTAAGAAGGCAGCTTAAATATATTTGCAGTGGTAATGTGGTAAGAAATCGCTTTTTCAAAGATTTACTTTGCACATATTTGGACTTCTGGTAGCAGGGAAAGCACAATTGCGAATTCAGGGTATTGTGCATGCACTCAGTAGCACTCAGTCATTAATATTAACTTCTTGTGAATTACCTGCGTCTGGGAGTCAAGGGGTTTATGGAGTGTGAATCATGGCTGCTGGGCTTGTGTGCTGCATGTAATGCTGTTGTGTTAAATCACTGAAATGAGCACAGAATTATCACAACATTAAGTTAGTAATTAAAACCTGGAGATAGTAAACAATGCAAACGCTGCTGCTCTTCAGCCTCAAGTGTAATTTGAGTGAATTTTATTACAATGTATGTTTCTAGCTAGACTGCTTATAACATCCACATCCATAGGACGAGGAGCTAAAGAAATAACATGCTGATGAAGCCTCCAGGGAAAACTCTCTGTTATTACTTCGACTGCCAGAAGGGGGAGACAAAGGTACCACACAGTTCTGTTTTAAAGAGGCCCTATTGTGCTTTTTGGGGGTTTCCCTTTCCTGTAGTATTTTATTTATGTTTTTCTGCATGTAAATGGTCAGCAAAGGCTAACATCCCCAAATGTACCCCAGTGGGAGTTTCTCTCCCCCCTTGCTCGAATGCCTCGATTAGACCCCCTTAGTTCACTTCTGTAACATAATGACATCACTATGTACAGTAAGATTCACTATTCCATTGGCTAGTGCCCCAATACATTGTATTGTTATATGTTATAGCCTCAAATTTAGATATTTTCTATATTTATTTTGTCTTTTATGAAAGTACAATGTAGGCGAATATCTTATACTGTTAATCAGATGAAAAATCTTTGGAAAAAGTCACACTGAGCTTTAGGCTTTGACTACACCAATTAGTTAATTGAGAATCTGCAGATCAATCACAAACAAGTTAAATAATAAGTTGCAGCTATGGCTTGTAGAGTGTACAGTTTGTATACTTCTTATATGTCGTTAATCACCTGCTCACATTGATTTGATGTTATCATTTAGCACCTAAAATAATGCCTATACAGTCTGAAGATAGTTGAGCTGACGTGGCTCACCAGGACGCAAATGTGATCCCACAAGCAGCAGACACATCCCAAATCCCAGCCCTGCCAAGCTTTCCGGTTGCAGAGAGCTGACCCATGTGACCTCCCTCTGGGCATCCTTTGAAAAAGGGTGACATCATGTTTGAGAGCTTTTTTTGCCAAGAGCTGTATAAAAGTCTTTGTATGTTAGAGCTGTTACTCCAGGCTGCTGCCTCCTCCCCCTCCTCAAATCTCACAGCACCTAATGAACAGAAAATATGTAAAATTCATGTGCCTTCATATATTATTTAATATTAATAAGAAAAGCAGCGTAGGCTAAATGTGCTACAGGAGTCAGACAAGCTGGTAACTGGGTCACTCTGGAAACGATTTTTCACCTGCTGACACCAACGCACATTTAGCTCAGTTTACTCTAAGCCTTAGTATATGAGCTTTATAAAGGCCTGTCGCACCATTATTGGATTTAAGGTTAATATACATTTGACATTTTCCCCAGTTCATACCGGTAATACTGTAGGCAAGGTGAACATGGCTTACAGACTGAAACATTTAATACTCTCATTGTATTATAAATATGAAATTGTAGTGCAGTGTTATACAAATAATCCCAGCATACTTGTATGAATCAATAATTTCAAGATGAACAGATTTGTATTGCAATAAATTGTGGACTGCTGTGAATGAGGATTTACCAATTTAAATACCCAACATAAAAAGAAATATTAATTTGCAAACACACTTTACTTATGGTCTTATAACCATTATTAAAGGGGACCTATCATGCAAAATGCACTTTTTGATGTCTTTTATACATAAATATGTGTCCCTGGTGTGTCAGGGAACTCACAAAGTGTCAGAAAACAAAACCCTCTCTCTTTTCCTCCGTACCCACATCTCTAAAAACGAGCTGATCCGGATTTACGTCCGATATGACGTAATATCGGAAATGTGGACCCACGGAAACGTTGCTATCAGAAACAATGCCCGACTGTTTTGGACGTAATATGGTCTTTGTTTACATTAGCAAGCATCGCTAACAATCAGAGCTAACCTGTACTGGAGAGCACATGTGTAAAAAAGCAGGAAATAAAAATAGGATCTCACCTTGTGGTAAACCCGCAAGAGAAAAATCATTTGAGTTCCATACTCTTTCAGAAGAATCGTTGATGTGGTTTGGAACATGATGGCGTTTGATCACGGCAGCATTTAGCTTTATCTCCGGTAGATTTCTAAGCAGGCATTAGCTCCGCCTCCTCTTTTTTTTTTTTTTTTTTTAAGGCTAAGAACACTGAACCTGCAGTTCTCTAACAGGCCTGAAACAGAGGGATATGAGGGATGTCTGAAATGCATGATCTGTTTGGTATTTTGAGCAAAACACATCATAGACATGTTTTTTATATATTTGTTTCTGAGACCCATAATATATGCCTAAAAATAGCATGATAGGAGACCTTTAAGTCCACTGATTTTACACAGGGAGCTCTACACTACTTCGTAATAGAGTCTCACAGTGACGCGTCCTAATAACCGGAAGTAAGCTGCCCATGGGTTCCTTCGACAAAAAAGCAATGCAATTTCTCCATAGGATTTTGGAAAATAGCTTGAAATAAGGCCTGTGGTTGACACACATTTAATCTAATCGATAGATTTATGATTGATAGATTTATGATTTAGAAAATTATAAAAGTAGGGTAGACATGTGGAGATTATCCGACTGAACAAAACGTGATCCGTCTCTTAAATGTGTGTCAACCACAGACCTTATTTAGAGCTATTTTCCAAAATCCTATGGAGAAATTGCATTGCTTTTTTGTCGAAGGAACCCATGCGCAGCTTACTTCCGGGTTTTAGGACGCGTCACTGTGGCACTCTATATCCTTTGTGGCTCTGAAGGCAGCTTTGAAAGAAGAAAACATTAAGTAGACCAAATTTAGAGACAATTCAGGTTAGTTAGGATCTCTTTCACGAACCCTTCCTTTTTAATAATTGTTTTTAATCTGTCTCTTGTGAGTTCCCCGCTTTTAGAAGTGCAATATTAAAACGCTGTAGTATTCCTTTATGTCAGGAAGCTGTCCAGATCCTGTCAAACTTGACGACTGATATTTAAAAAAAGACAGATACCATTTGAAATGTACTCCTTATAATGCTACAACAGTATTTTAGATAGATTACGAGATTGGTGAATTATTACAGGAAAAAAACACAGATTATTTGACGGAAAGAAACCACTGTATGCCACTGTCATACCATAGATGAACCATTAGATGAGGGAGTTGTTCATGTGTGGTGGAGAGCTGGGAAGTTCAAGTGGTGGTGGTGGTGAGGGTGAACCCTGAGTGATCTGTCAGCAGTTCGTTTCGTAGTTCGTTTTATTGACGATACATGTAGTTACTCAGTGGGGGAAAGGTTTTGAATGAATATTTGACCTGCAGATGTGCCGTTTCAGTTAATATGTCAACAGGACTCAAGAGCTTTCTCTCTGAAATCACCATGTTGGGAGTTTGTCTCCATGCCAGCGGTCGTTCATTAACATTTGGATCAGGGATGCAAGTAAATGAAGGGAGAGAAGCTGTGAAATTTGATGTGGCAGTGAATCCCATGTGTGACAGGTGTGTATGTTGAATAATGCATAATGCTTGGTGCCATTTTTCATTGAAATAGCAAAGGAAGCATAACAACAGGCTGTGTTGAATGTTAATACGAACACGTAGTGTGTATGGACACACATCTTGACAAAGTACTTTAACTTTGAAGTAAGGTTACTTAGTACCTTTATGGAAATGTTTGGCAGAGGTTCTGGCTCATGGTAGGTTAGGTGCTTAGTTAACATGTCTGTCCATCTCATGGCAAGATCTGGGTGTGAATCTCAACCAGCTGTTCGTTGATGCACGTTGTCTGGGTTTCAAACAGGAGTGGGCCGTATGGATAAAATCCTCCATAATGCTGTATGTCATTTTATATCATTTCAATATTTGTTGATCATTTGATTATTTAGTCAGCCTCAAAATATCCTAATCCAACTTTCAAATATTTGAGAAATTGCTGCTTTTCTTTGTTTTATTTGGATTTTGGGTAGTTGATGAGACAAAATAGGCTATTGGATGATTTCAACTTGGGTGTTGGGCTTTTTTCACTATATTGTGACCAAACAACTAATCAACAAGTCAAGCATTAGATAAGATTAATCATTAATACAATGATGTGTTAGTTGCCAGTTTAATTTGCACATAGCACATTTTCTACTAAATGTATGTGGTTCAAAGATAAAATAACCAGGAATATTAGCTGTTAAAAAACCCCTGACTATACAGATTGATGCACAAAGGAACATCAAATAAGGCCATCACAGCAATGAACTTGCACACTTGTAGGCAAGAAGCAGAATGAGAACAACAAAGAGAACAAAATCAAGTAAAATCAACTTTATCCTATATCACTAATACAAATTAGCCTAAGGGGTCGTTACAATCCGCACAGTCAACAACATCCTCTACCCTCAGTCCCTCGGCTTGAATTAGAAACATCTCCTATAGGCTCTTGTCTCCTCCTCCTCCTCNTTAGAATATTGTGATAAAGTTCTTTATTTTCTGTAATGCAATTTTAAAAAAAAAAAAAAAAAAAGTCATACATTCTGGATTCATTACAAATCAACTGAAATATTTTTCAGTTGATTTGTAATGAATCCAGAATGTATGACTTTTTTTTTTTTTTTTTTTAAAATTGCATTACAGAAAATAAAGAACTTTATCACAATATTCTAATTTTCTGAGACAGTCCTGTACTTTATGCAGTAATGTAAGCTAAATAATGTAATATGCCTGACAAGTTGATTTTAATGTATGTGGAATAAGCTGTTCCGAGTAGGTTGCATTCTGCAGTTGTGGATTTTTGTGGTGAATATTCCAGCCATCAGAAAGTGGTTGTGTCGGGACCGGTCGGGACTCACAATGGTTCATGTTGAATATGCTTTTGAAACACCTGCTGCATTTTTTCCTATCGCCGCCAGAGGGCAGCATCAGCATTAAAGATTGCAGTTTCAAAACAAACAGTCTTTTTGCCTCTTTTGCAAGTATTATGTAGAATTTATGAACAAAGGCTCTTGCGAAAAAAAGCATTGTTATTAACATTATTTTTATGTATAAAAAAACAAATACAAAAGTGACAAATAAAGATAGACCTTAATTTGAGTCTGGATTGGTGATACAAACATAAAAAGGTCTGCAGTGTTGCATTAAAGTCCATATCAATTTCTGTTTGTGCCGCACATGGAAATACCACAAAGAGCTTGTGATTTCCTGCCTGTGTGTGTGTTTCCTCTACTGTGTTGTCTTCAGAGTGCATCGAGGCTCTTCAGCCGCCGCTCAGTGAAGAAGCGGTGTGTCTGGTGAGTCGATTTTTGGTCTTTACCTCCAGCTGATGCACTGAAGTAAGCCAACATGGATTTGTTGTTCTGACGCTGAGCCCCTTTCTCCCCATCCTCGTCATCATCATCCCTGAGGACAAATTTACCAAAACAAGAGTCATGTTCACGCTGTGGTTAGCTCTTGTCTACAGAAGTCAAAGCATTTGCACAGACATTACGCGTGACGTTGAAATCAAAAGCGTTGCGGTTTCTCACACACACACACAAACCCACAAAACAAATTTCATAAGCTTGAAACATTTTTGACAAGTTATTTTTGTTTGTTTTTACATGGGAAAACATTTGTGTTACTAAGAGTGAGAGCGATTTACTTGGAACACAATCAAAGAGGTTGCAGACACTCCTTAAAATAATCCACTGCAAAATTCAGTTTAAAGGCTCTTTACCAGTGGACCGTCACGCCCTTGCTGTCCATCAGGGTTTGGGCAGTGCTCCAGCTAAATCGAACGAACTGAGGGTAACCAAACACTGGATCCAGGTACTTCAGCATCCACGCTTTAGTCTTCGGATCTGAAAAACCAGGGGGG
>NW_011369252.1:30754-51186 GCF_000735185.1 Notothenia coriiceps | reverse complement strand
CTTTTACAACACGATCCCTTGCCACCTGAAAAACAGCAACTGACTGTTTTGAACAAAGCCTAAAATGTAGATACAGAGTTTTGTTTATTAACTACAACTATTAGGTATATAATCTGAATGAAGAGCCCTGAAGTAACAAAGACATCACTGAAGAACTGAGATCCCTTTGGCTGGTGGTCACTAACCTTGGCACAGATACTGGCTGCACTGACGATGGGGAAGAGGGAGTCAGCCTTCGGCCTCACAGTCACATCGATACCTGGAAACCGCTTTGAGAGTTTGTCCTCATATTTATCAGCTGGGCCGACTGTGTCCACAAACACCTTTAGAAAACCATGGAGGTGGCGGGTCGAGCAAGTAAGAGCAAAAAAGTTGAGTGAACATTTACATACGTTATCTAATGTTTCGATTGGTAATCAGTTGCATGATTTCATGATTTTCTGTCACAGTGCTCTTCAGTTCATGAAGAGCCAACAATTCACAGAGACAGGCAAATATTTACTACTTGGTTTTATACCTCTTTAAGCTGTACTCCACTGTCCAAGGCATACTGTACTAGATCAATTGCTGTATCATGTGAGATGGCGTTCAAGTTGTATTTTGTCCTAACAGAAGCAGATCATTTTGTGAGTGTGATGATAAAACAGGTTATTAAAAGAAAAACAAGTCTCTGTGATCATGATACTGTGTCTGCCACATACCTCTGTAACATGCTGGTTGAGATGGTGTTCGGGGAGAGGATCTGCAGAGCCCAGCCTATGTAACTTTTGGACTCATCAATTTTTTGGAAAAGATTATCTCTTTCTACCTCGTTAAGAGTCTTTGAATCTGTTTCAGGAGAGGGGAAAACATTGAAATTAATTATATGTTGCTTTATGCAAAAACAAATCATTTAATTCTTGAATAGAGACAAATCTGAATTGACTAGTTGAAAATGTCCTTTTTCTAAAAAAGCATTGAGTATGAGTTTAAAGAACAATGCTGAGAAAGCCAGTGCAGCATCCTTTTTAACAGCAAACAGCAGAGATGTGGGCCACAAAATGTACCTGCCACTTTCGAGTCCTTCAGCTCCTGCTTTTTGGAAACTGGACAGAAACATATTCCATACACCATGGGCCCTGGGAGACAAAAATTACCACTGTAAGTTTGGAAACCACATAGCACAATGCAGTTAGTGCCAAAACTAAATTGTATTCAAAGCGAATATCTCTTAGTTAGTTAGTTAGTTAGTTAGTTGGTTGTTAGGCGGACATAGAGCAAGTACTGCAGGTTAATAGTATTTACGGCAAGTTTAGATTGTAAAACAAGTATCAAACAGCATACCCAGCACAGGCCCCCTGCCCGCCTCATCGATGCCCAGACAGCAGTCCTCAGTCCGGCAGACATCCGGGATCTCAGAGGCCAGGCGGCAGCTCACAGAGTTGTCCGATTCAAAGGGGCTGAGGTCCATGACAGCAGGCTGAGAAAGTCACGAATCAAATATTTGTTTCGTCATGCTAAAGTCTGGTAATGTTGAACTCTTTCTCCTGACAACATGCCATGCTAGCTAACGTTAACGCACACACATGACAGGCAGACAGAGGTGATGCTAACTCATCAAACTAACATGTGTTATCACAACATGCGGCTGTTTTCTGTATACACGGGAGTTTACGCTGTTGCGATGAAGCTATACTGTAGTTTATATCCTGATAAATCTGCAACAAAGCTCATTCTTACCCTTTTAGACGTTATCGATGCTGTTCACAACTACGTGTTGTTTATGTCTGATGCAGATTTGGCGCGCCTTGAAATACGTCACATTCTTCTTCTTCTTCTATAAAATGGTAGGTTCACTACCGCCACCAGCTTATCAGGAGGACCAACACTAGTCTCAGTCATGTTAAGAAAAGTAGACTACATACCGGTACGTTTTATTAGTATCATTCAATTAAAACTGTAATTCTGACTCTCAAGAGGGTTCAAAGCAAGGAACTATTGCAAATGAGAGGTTTGCCTTCAGGGCTTTCTGCTAGAAAGGACCAATTTCAAACCAAACCAACATAACCAGGTATATTTTTGCTTTAAAAACATATTTTGCGAAAGTGAAGGAAAACTCCTCCCACGTGCACATCTCTTCTACTTTAAGCCTCGAAAATACGTATACTCATCCGACAACACATTCAATTGTACATCAGATGTCCCACGTGTAGAAATCCCAGAAATCACCAACAGTTAAGTGGCACTATATGGCAGCTGGAAACCTAAAACAATAAACTCATTGCATCATTGTAAGCCACTAAGCCTTCACATATGGGCCTACTCCTTTTCCAAGCTTCATCGAAAGTAAGCTTTGTTAACATGTAAGCACGCAGGCTTCACCTTAAGGCTTTTAACATTTACAAATGAATGTACAAGTGATATTTATCTTCCAACCCCATTATCTTATTTCTTTCCATGCTCACAACAATCACCTGATAATAATGATGTAATTTATTAATCCCCAGTGGAAAATGCATTGGTTTCATTTTGTTGGTGTTTTTCCTGATGTACACTTGTGCAATCATTTGCATCAATGTAGAGAGATGTCAGAATGACATGTCAGCCCAGCATTGCACCTTGATTAGGCTAGTTGAAGTTATACAAGTTGTGCAATCATGTTATAAATTATAGACTAAGTCTAGTTTGTGTTTTTATTATCAAAGATGGACAGCTTCTCCCTGGTTGAGACTGCTCTGTAAATGAACTTTTCTTTGCTCAAATTATTTAATCTCTCACCCCTTATTTTTGACCTTTTTCTGCAAAAGCCACCATGTCTATCAACATCTTTGTTTACCATCCCCCTCACACACAATATTCTTACAATACACTTTACAATTAACATCTGGGTGCCCGCTTAATAGGTTTGAACAGCAGCTGAGTGTGGAAGCAGGGAGGCAGCTTCAGGTGGAGAGGAGAGGGCAGCGTGAAAGGAAAGCCATGTACAAAAGTCCAAGTGTACGTTGGTTACTGAGCTGAAATTGGCCTTGGCTCTGGCTTTTTACACCCACCCTTTCTCTCTCTTTCTGTCCCTCTGCAGCACTGAATGGCTCTCTTTGTATTTCTCAGTAACACGCAGTCCCCAGCCGATTAAATGCGGGGAATTAGTAGTCAATTTTAGCCCACACACACAAACACACTAAACAGCTTAGGTTGGTGGGGCACTGATTGTGTTGTTATTACAGTTCACACGTCAGCAGCGTGTTTTTAATTTAGTTTTTTCACCCTTCACTTGCTTAATGCTCCATGTTTTATCTCTGAAACATCCCTACTGCATACAATAACACTCTTACAAAGGATATTTTTTTATAAATAAATTGATTTAATAGATGACAACAATAACATTTCAACATTGCTTTTCTTGTATGGAAGCAAAATACTCAAGCGAATGTATAGCAAACACTTTACAAAACTATCCAGAATTATACAAAATGGAAGAAGCAAAGATGTGACACAAAATGCATTATTTCTTACAACAAAATAATAACTACATGGTAAGAGGGTCAGTATAAAATCATAAAGTATGCATCAGGTAATAAAGTTGAAGCATGTGGTAATAACCAATATTCACATTGCTGAAGAGGAAGAGGCCTATTTGGACACAATATAGAAAAAAACTTGAGGACGAAAACATGCTTTAGCAGTGCAGAGGGGTCGTACATGTGATTCTAATCCTTAACCCAAAGCTGGCCAATTATCTGAAGAGATTTGGTTGAGACTTTGCACTTATATATTTTAACTCAGTTATTAGAAAAATCAGATGTGTATTAGCAAAATGTTAGTCACTAAAAAGAAGCAGATGTTTACTGCTCTGAAAATCTGAATACCTTAAGCATTATTTGATCAGGTATCGTCTTATTTCTTCTTTGCTATTGGCACAAAATGAAAAGAGTTGAGGTAAGTGTCCAAGACTGAGTGTTAAGCTGAAATACATCTTTAGGAGCTCTCTTTCCCTCTCTTGTTCCTTTTGCCCCCTTAAATGCTTAAGTCTTCAGTTCAGTGAAGTCAATGTAATGAAAGGACAGATTGTGCTATCTACGAGAAAAACAGCTATCCTTTTCTGGCCGTGAAAAAATACAACCCTTGGGAACAACTTACTGAAAACAAAACGTGCTTTTCCCAAAGCAGTGGTGAAGATGTATTAGTGTAATATCAAATCAGTCACAATAAAGTTACACCCTAGGATATCAACATTGACAATAAACTTACTACTTATATAAAATAATAACACAATAACATCAAAAACATCTGCTTTAGTTTGGTTAATAAAATCTGATTATGTCAGTCTAAACCCATCGTTGCTGGGTCAAATCAGAGTCACTCATCAATGCAACAACTGTTCATTCAGAGTCACACTGTGTACAAACTTTATACACATTTATGATGGCACATGTTTATTAAGGTTTATTTAATTTTTGATTGGCATTTGACCCATGATTCACACTTTATATTGCGTGAGTTTGTGGCTGTTTTTCTTTTAAACTGTATAAGGCCCCGTGGATGCGTCTTGCATTATAATGGCTAAAAAAGTAAAAACCTCCAATATAACATCAATATGGCACATGCACGCATCCACAATCACACACTCTCATATTTTGCACACAGTCACACAAATCCACTCACACACTTCCCATATTTCCCTCTGCTCAGCTGGTCTCCCTCAAGGTCTTGTGAGTGTGGTGTAAACAGGCTGCTCCCAGTGTGTTGGGCTGTGAGAGGGGGCCACGCTGGAGGGGTCTCCTATGGTAGTGTACAGAGGCCTCTGTGAAGGGCCCATGTAGGAGAAGGCTGAGTACAGCCCCGGGGCCTGGCTGGAGTGGGCATAGTACGCCCCGGGGGCCTGGTGCTCGGCGTACTCAAACTGAGCCCTGGAGGCCAGCGAGGGGAAAGCGGAGCCATAATGGGGGAGGCTGAGCGGGGTGTAGGTGACATGGGGGCCTGAGGAGGGCGAGGAGGAGGCGTCAGCATAGTGGCTCCCGACCACAGACTCACTCTTGATCTGGGCCTTGGAGGGGTCGGAGGAAGACGGAGAGGCCTGAGGCTGCTGCTGCTGCTGCTGCTGCTGCTTGGAGAGCCACGCGGAGTGCCCGCTAGCAGCAGCCAGGGCGTAGGCGTAAGACGAGGCTGAGGATCCGGCTGAAGGGGCCCCGGGTCCACTTTGCGGGTGGCCGTTTGGAGGAAGGTACTGGTCGAACTCGTTCACGTCAAACGGCTCAATGTTGGACATCACCTCGTGGCTGATATCGCCGATGTCCATGGTTCCAAAGTCGATGTGAGGTTTAGAGCTCGATGATGAAGGGCCGCCCGAGGCCCCATCATCCCCCACCCTGAGGGCTCCCCTGGACCCCCCTGATCCTCCGGCCGCTCCTGCAGCCCCCTCCCTCTTGGCATCTGACAGTTTCCCAGACTGGAGCTCTGTCTTCGGGGTGGTGGGGGGTGTGGGCGGGCTGTGACCCTGACCTAGAGGAAACAAGAGGAGGGACACAGGTGAACATTGACAAAGGCACAACTTAGTTTTTTCTTCTTTAAATCTGACTCTGATTTAAATAGGCCTAAATAAATGTATCCCACTTAATATTAATTATAAATGTTGTGAATTTTCTCAAATGTAAATGTTGGTTATTGTGACTCCTACCAGCAGGATGGTGGAGGTGATGGTGGTGGTGGTGCAGGTCACCCAGGGGAGACCCAGCCCCGCCATTGTGCTCCAGGTGCAGGGTCTTGTAGTGAGACTGGGAGTGGCTTGCCTCCCCTTCCCCCTGGCTGTCGGACTCATTAGCATTAGCTAGTTTGCCGTTTTTGCGTCGCCGGGGCTGGTACTTGTACTCCGGGTAGTCCTTCTTGTGCTGTTTCCTCAGCCTCTCCGCCTCCTCGATGAATGGCCTCTTGTCGCCCTCGTTCAGCAGCCTGGGGGGAGACAAACAAGGAGTGTTGTTAGTCTAACAGGCTAATACTCAATTAAAGGGATAATATTTTCTGAGAATATGTCAAGAAATTATAATTATTGTCGCATTCAACCCCGTGCGCAGAGGATAAGGAGGTTAAAACTCGAAGGTATACACGAATGCAGTGTACTCTATTAAAGTAACAAAATACCAATTTGATTTCTGTGTGTTTTCTTTGTGTACAACCATCATCCTAAACGTATTTGCCCAGTTTTTACATTTGAGTTTAAAATCTACACCCCTACTTATCCTTTATGCACAGGCGAGACAGGAAACGTGCCACTGTATGGCCACACTGTTCTGAAACAACCATCCCATACAAACCTCCAAAGTTTGCCCAGGGTCTTGCTGAGCTCCGCGTTGTGCAGGTGGGGGTATTGGTCGGCCAGTTTCCTCCTCGCCGCCTGCGCCCACACCATGAAGGCGTTCATGGGCCTCTTTACGTGGGGCTTCGCTTTGCTCCCGTTGTTAACGCGCACCGGCATGGGCACAAGTGTCCAGTCATATCCGTCCAGCACCTGGCTGACCGCCTCCCTTATGCCGATCGGGAAGCGATCCTCCACTATCTCCGATTTGACTGTATCGCCTGCGTCATCCTCGGAGCCATCTGCGACACTTAGCGAAGTCAGCTGCTGCGGCGGCCCGATCAGAGGTGAGTCCTGGCGGGGTGGCGCTCCGGGTTGAGTCGGTGACAGTGAGTGACCATCGTCGGACCCTCCGGGACTCAGTTCCGCCTCGGACAGGCTGTGCTCCTCGCCAGACATTTCTATTTAGTTATTTTTAATTCAATGTATGTCAAGAATGCAACTTTGTTTTAGAGAGTCCAACCTATGCAGTATAATACGTTTTAATCGAATACGATGTCAGGAGTCTGCGATGATCCCAGTTATTGCTGACTCTTTTTAGGGAAAGCCATGGTGCTGCGTAAAAGTGTCCAAATCCTTTCCACCTTCGGCTGGAAATCCGTTTCAGCAAACAGTTACTCCTAAAACCCACATAAAGTATGATAGAAACAATATCAATATGAAT
This sequence comes from Notothenia coriiceps, assembly GCF_000735185.1. Classification (NCBI taxonomy): domain Eukaryota; kingdom Metazoa; phylum Chordata; class Actinopteri; order Perciformes; family Nototheniidae; genus Notothenia; species Notothenia coriiceps. The sequence continues at coordinate 44,194 of NW_011369252.1, read as the reverse complement.
TGCACCAACAAAATGTAATTGTGTTTATGAGAGTCAAACATGCCCCGGATCAGGCTAAATATGTATAATTGGTTAGCAGATTAAATGTGACCATACAAGGGCAACTGAAGCCAATAATAATAATAGCCTAATAATGATAGCCAAATGCTATTTATACGAAAGAACTGTATCCAAGAAAATATATTTTCATCGAACCCAAATCAACACTGAAGTTACTCCAATAAAAACAATACACCTGGTACATAAATGACATACTGATATAAATTAATTCCTTTTAAAATATAAATTCTGTTTTTAAGAAATTACATAACTTACCAATTTAGATGTCCAGTGGTTCAACATGGGAGTGTGTGTGGCTGACTGTAGAGCCGATGAATGGTTGCTCTGTGTGGCAACACCGGACCTTAAAGAGCGCCTTGTGAGGAGGACTGGAAGAAAAAAAAGTGATTGAAAGTGGAAAACATTCCCGGAGAGGGAGCATTCCAGCACACTGTGGCCCCGCCCCCCGGCACCGCACCGCGCACTGGTTGGCTCTCTAATTATCCCCCTGCATCGTGATTGGATGGAAGCTGCAAACTGTTAATGCCGGTCTGTCCATCACTGCAACATTTCCAACAGGGAAGAGGTGAGATTTTTACATCGGAGTGGCTTAAATGACTCGACAGTGCGCCCATTTAGAGGCAGGAGAAGGCCAGCTTTGTTGGACGTGTTGACATGTTATATCAAACAAATAAACAATCATGAGGAGAGTTATTGCCTCGTGTGGTCAAGTTCCTCAAAAAAAATCAAAAGTTCAGCTTTGATTTAACAGGAGTTTGGCAGGGTATAGATTATCAGAGGGATACCGGTTAAGTAAAGGAATTATGGATCTGATTTAAAAAAGAAAATATAACAAATACATACTGAGTGTGAAAAGGAAGAATGTCAACTTTAAAAAAAAACATTGTTTTATACAAAGGGTAGCTCGGCAAAAGTATATGCTACATCCCTGGTGCTTTTATATTTATTCTGAAAATAATAATGGGATCTACCAACGTAGAGCTTTAAAATATTGAGTAACCTTATCGATAATGTGTATTATAATATGTGTTTATGTAATATGTATGCATTAAATCATGGAAGAAAGGGGTCTCAATTTACATTAAAACACCGTTTCCTGGACAGTGCACAAAGTGCGATCCAAGGGGACTGGTGTATTTTTGTTATTTTTGAAATGTGATCAAAAGATAACATGTTAGATTATAAAACAATATTACGTTTTTAATAGCAAGCTAATTTAGCATGTAGCCATCTGTTTAAGGGTCCTGAAAACAAGTCTGTTTGACATTCAACCACGCCCTCAATGGTGATGTCATAGATATAAAATAATTGAGTGACAGATCACCAGTGTTGATATGATTTTAAGATCTGAAAAGTGTGTTGGCTACGTTAACGAGCACGATTTTTGAATTCCTAATTGTCTTTCCCAAGTCATGAGGAGTTGGACAGTGCTTTAGAAATCACCAGATTTACTTAATCAACTATAAGGTTTCCTTACTTTCATCTGAAATGCAGACCGATGTTTAATGGGTTCGCTCAAATCAAACCAGAATTGACGTATCAATAAATACATCTAATAGTCCAACCTATACCTGTTTTAATAGTAACAACGGCTGAAAGAGATGAAGCCTGCATGGAGACATGTTGGTCATACAAAGATAAATAGCAACAGTAAAGAGGCTATACATTTCGAAAATAAATTATTGAAAACATATCCAAGTCAACATTTCTTAAATAAATTAAAAGACAAATCCATCCAAGCCATTTTCACTGAATGTATGCCTGTGCGTAAAACAAGACTACAGTTGTGAAAAAGTTGATTTGTACACGCGTTTAGGCCATGATTTGTGCCGTTAAAGCATGGCCACATGGAAAGTAAGATAATCGCCTTTAACACCATCTGATGCGCACCCGGACACACACACAGATACACACACACAAAATGATTGCAACAATAACCCCTGTGTGTCCGTCGGCTCTCATGTTGAGCCTGACTCGCGGTTTGCTCTCTCTCTCTCTCCTCTCTCTTTGCTCTCTTTGTCTCCATCTCAGGTGAATTGTAACCATGTGATCAAACGCCCAAGCCTCTATCCATTAACCATCGTAAATGAAAAAATGGGGAACAAAAAGCAGTTTTGTACTGCAAACATGGAAAAAATTGATAACAGAGAGCGATGTGTGCGTCTTTCTCCCCTTATGTTCGAGCATAGACACCAGTCGCGCACACACAGAAAATACTCAGACGGGCCACATGGATCTCTATGTTTCTGCCGCTGTGACACTTTTCTGTCTCTAAATACTCTCTGCAGCACCGGGATATGGGCCTCGGAGCTGCTGATGGTAGGGGGGCTTGGGGGATGAGGGGGTGATGGGTTGGTGGTGGAGAAGGGGGGGAGACACCTCCATGCTGTATCCCAACGACCAACAAGCACTACTGGGATCCTGCATAAGGCCTCCGAGGCTGGTTAAGTGAGTGTTTTTGCCGATATGAGGAGGATTGTTATGCAGGAGAATGAGTTTGAGAAGTGTGCGCTAGTCTGCGGATCGTTCAGTGAGCAGTCCGGAGGGCTGGAGGAAGCTGCGGTTTTACGGAGTGTTTAGTTAGTGCAGCGGGATGTTTATGCCCCCCCAGGGGGTCTGTCAGACGCAGCAACATGGCTTTAATATCGCCAGTCTCTAATGATGAAATGTTTAATAATTTAGGTTTTACCTTCAGTATTGCCTTTTTTTAATGCCTGCGTAATATAACCATTTACCATAATGATAATGTATTTAGCAATGTATTGATAACTTGATCATGACACGTTAAGTGTATTTATTTTTGCTATGAACTATTATGTCACGATGTATAGTGACTTGAATCATGTAATTAACAATTTTCTGACATTATTATAACAAATCTGCAGTGTATCCCGTTTCCTCACTTTCGACTAAACCTTTTTTTCTTTTATCTTTGTGGAACCATGTTGTTGCTGTACAAAAATCTTCTTTTCCGTTCATGATAAAATGTGTTACTTGATGGTAATGAAAATTAAAGAAAGCTTTGAGAAAAAAAGATTCAAAAAGTTAAAATCCAACAAAGTTATGTAGACTTTTTCTTCTGCTGAAAGTATTTTAGATTTTTTAAATAAATAAATAATATGTATTCTGTTTAAGATTAAGACAATGCATGTTTTATTCATTCCAGATTTACTTTTTTTCCACAATTATTGAAGTTTAAAATGATAAAACTAAAATCAAACTTTTGAAAACCCTTTATTCGCTCAAAAAGAGAAAATGACAGCCATGACCTAAAGCGCCGACAACTAAAGCTATATCACATTTGCATTATATTAAGTAGGCCTACCGTGTGTAGCATGTTAGGCTATATTGTCTTTTAACGAATGAAATTAAGAGATAGACCCGGAGTTTTCAGCGTTAACGGTCTTTTTCCAATCCATGGTTATGGTCTCAAAGGCCTCAGAAAGTTGCTAAACACTTGTAATGTGCTCACGTAATATTTTTCTTGAGCTAAGACAATTTTGATTAATCGTTGAAGATATTAATTTTGATAACAACTGCTTGTGGTTTCCTGATTATTTGTGTCACTTCCTCGTTTTTTGCCTGCAGGTCTTTTGTCCTTCAGCTGGAGTTCAGCCGAAAATAGGCCCTAATTCTTCTAGCTCAGCTGCATGGTGTCTCCAATTTTCCAATACTTGTCGTTTTAATATAACTGTTTTCAAATGTTGTTTCTACTTTTAATCAAATAGAAAATTCTACCCTTTTTGCCTATTTGTATTGTAGAGTTTAGAGAAATACAATTGTGTAAAACAATGAACTTTAAACTTTAAATTAACAATGTATAGTATGACTTAAATCTTGAGAATATTCAATGCCAAACTTTTTTGTTTAACCCACAGAGCATGTCGTGGCAACCGGTACTGATTTATATAAGAGCATAATCAACTAATTATGTATTTATGATAACCTCTAGATTTCTTCCTTCCTTATTAAATTATAATTTGAGGTTTTGACTTCAATCTGGTGTCTCTGCATAATCATGCACCTTTAATGTGCTTTACAAGCGTAAAAAACTGTTTTCTATCAATATAGTCTTTTTGTAAGATACATTATTAATACCACAATTTAAACTCATAATCTCCTCCTTTTAGTTTTTTAAGATCATAAGATAGGAAACAAACAAATATATTCCATCTGTCATCCAAATCTAAAGAAACATAACCTGAACGTTGTTTAAAGATGATTCCAATGGAGTGTAGATAAATAAACGGATATGCTGTTTTCCTAAACTTGCCAAGCATTTTCAGACATTTTGTATCTCCTGTGGTGGGCCCTCGGGGCAGCTGTAACTTGTTAGAAAATAGAGCTCACATGGTCGCATCATTCCCTGCGCTAACCTGCCATGTGACTGCTGTAATGGGCCTCTCCATGGCTGCACAGACCACTGGGTCACAAGAAGCCAGTATCCTGCGGCTCCTGGGGGAGAGAGGGGAGAGGACGGGAGGACGAGGTCTCATGATCAGCAGGGAGGTCAAAGATGATGATCAGCAGCAGCAGGGTCAAAGAGTCAGCCTTCAGGTGCACGGTTAGTCACGGGCAGCCGTTGAGTTTTTCATGAAATTAATATGTCCTCAGGGATGAGTCCAAGGTTAACGGAAAAATATTTTCAAGTATTGATGTTGTCAGAAAGAACATTAGGTGATCAGGGGGTGGAAGGACAAAGAAAGTAAAGAAGAAGAGGAAATAAAAAGCTGTTTTTTGTTTCTTGGCCTTAATACTTGAACCACCCCCAGGGGAAATTCCTGAAATCTGACGACGGATGGAGAGAAAAGGCAAGAGAGGAAAAAGAGAGAGATGCAGATAGTGTGAGAGAGAGTGCGAGAGGGATGCAGATAAGTAAAGCATGAACAGCGGTCAAATATTCACATGCTGGGTCACATTCTGCATTAAGTTGATGTATAATTGGTGGAAAGCAATTCATTCCCATGTCAATAGGCACATTTTGGCCTGAAATGAATGGCGTCACTTGTTCCAGATGATGACGAACTTGACAAAAGGATCCAAAATGATATGTCAATAATGTCTAGGAATTAGAGCAGAAGCTTGTTTTGTCCTTCTTGGTCTCCGACTTATCACAAAATGTCCTGGTTAGAAGAACATGCAGCATCGATCAGAAGATACAGGGGATTTCTCATGTGTTGTCTTCGTTTGCATTTTCTTGTTTTGTGTAAAACACTGCACTTGATTCATAAAGGCCATTTCCTCTCAGGGTTTTTGTGAAAAACAGATGAAGCCATTGCTTTTCCAAGGGGAATTCCAGCTCTGAACTTACACTATCAATTAAACTGAACCTCATGTGACTCAAATATTTTTGACACTGTACTGCTCATCTGGTTAAAAACATTTCCTGCAGCTGATTTCACAGAACAGTGCTGTCATTTTACAAGACTTACAAGTTCTTTTTTTATTGTGCTTGAAACAAATTGGAGATTTGTATCACATTGAGGGCTGCAGGTGTTTTCAGGGTTCATCACTTGATTAATGCATCACTCAGATTCAGTGTGTGTTGATGATGCAGTAACACGCCATCCATGGGGATGAATAAAAAATGATTCTGCTATCTGACCCCTGTCACTCCCTTTTTTTTCTTCCCATTTTCACCCAGTAAATTAGTGCAGCTGCACCACACTTAAATGGGTCCCCCTCTTTTTTCTCTGGGAGTGTATGTGACCAACCATGAATCCTCTCTTTGTGCTCCGTCTGCAGAGTTTCCCCCCTCTATAGTTTCTTGCCTTCTTGGTCTTTTTTATTTGGAGAGAAGAGGGGCTTCGGTTGCGATGGCGGCAGCACTGGTGAGGTGGTGGTGGTGGTAGCGATGGTGGCGGGAGGGAGAGGGGGGGGAGCGGGTAACTTGCTGGACCACATTCCTGTGCAGCTGTGGAGGCTGGTGCAGGGTGGGGGGTGGAGGGCAGAGCAGGATCATCATTGCATTGCAGGGCATCATGAATGGCCTATTGTTCACTGGTTTGCTGTGTCCGCATCTCTCTGCCACTAACTTCAGCCTATGAAAAATAAGGCAACAATAAAATGAACAGGGAGATAAAGCAAGAAATGTGGACTAGTTTGTGGTACTGATGAAAAGGAGAGATTCTAATCACATGGAGGAAATAAGAAGAGTTCGAGAGAAAGCCAGAGAAATAGGCCTTGTATTTGTGTGCGTCTGACTCAGATGCAGGAGGATGTTGAGGTTCAGAGTGTGATGGTGATGATGAAGATGGGGATGATGGTGACACGGACAATGATGGCATTCATGTTGTGACTCTATGACGGTTTTGCCCCTCAGTCATACGTGCCACTGCGCTGTTTGGTCATGCATACATGTCGGCTGTTAGCTACACTTCAAATTATTCCCTGGGGTGGTGTTGTAAAATCCAAGATAAAATCCCCGGTTGGAAATGGTTCCACACGTAATGAGAATATGACTCCACTGAATGTGGTATTTGTAAGAATTTATCTAATCTGTTGAGGGTGGATGACTGGACACACCAAAAAAATCTGATATTCCTGGGTTGTTAATACTCTTTTTATCCTATAATTTCTTGCCTTGCCTTATTTTTAAATAATAGAATAAAGTAAAGTCGACGTAATATAAAGAGATGTAATGTATGAACAACTTGAAATAACACCAGGGCTGCAATAACCATTATTATCACGTAATCCGCTGATTATATTTTCGATTTATAGCGTAGTCTCTCGAAGTGAGAATTTATTTTTGATAAGTCCAATGAAAACTTCAGAGTCCAAGGGGAGATCTCCCAAGATCTTTTGTTTTGTTTTGGCCAGCAGTCAACCCAAAAACATGATTGAAGGAGCTGGAATCAGGTCATGTTTGCCATCATTTCTATATATTTTGCTTGACAGTTGATCAATTATCCAAATGGCTGGACGGCGTAGATCATTTTTATGTCGATTTTCTTTTTTAATAATTGATAACCTTTCTACAAAGCTGACATCACTTACTTATGTCTCATTATTCCGTTACACATTGTGACATCTTTGGAAGAAAATCTGAACAATTGTAAAGGCATAAAGTGTTTATGAAAATGTGTTCTTTACTTTGTTGGACTCTGTAGATTTACAATGAATGTTAAAATATGTTTTTTCTATGTTGTAAACTGTACACTTAATTAACGTTCTCTGCTTCTTTTAATCCATCTTTCTCTTTTCTTTCTTTTATAAAGCACCTTCTTTTAATACATAAAATGGGAAGACCAGGCAATCTGCCAAAACAAAACATTACATGAAACCTTTCTTTAAGAATATGCATACCCTAAACATATAAGTCAACTGTAAACATGGAAGTAAGTATTATAACACATTGAATCTGATATGGTATTGTATTTGTTCGATCTGAAACCACAAATAAAGTTTGATATCTTATGAAAACAAAACATCTGTCTTGATTTCTAAAAAAAAAACTTCAATTTTCCATATGGGACATAACTCAAGTATGGATTTTTATGAGATTATTTTTATGGGAAAGTGAGGAGGGGGGCCACATGAGACGGAGAGAAAGTAGCGCAGACTTTCCAATCATGAGTTCTTCTCAGAACATTTAATTAGTCTGTGTGAACGAAAGAGGGCGAGGGCCTTAGGGGTTTGTGGAAAAGATGTCTACATGAAAGAGTCTGTTGTTGTCAGCGCAGAGAGAGAGAGATAAAAGGCAACGAAACAGAAAGATGGATGGGATATTTGGGAGTAGGGTCAGAAATATGCTTATTTATGACTTCACTCATGTCGGTCATGTTATTTTCGTTATTGCTTCTTATGGACATGGATGAAGATGACCATCCTTATCTTACCGTTGTGTGACAATAGCAGCTTGAGTCACAGAGCTTGTAAAGGGCAGAGAGATTTCCGTTGGTCAGATTCGCAGAGAAACGGTCTTTACGGAAACACACACACACACTGGCAGAGGGACAGGCAGAGGAGCACACAGGTGTTCAGGCCCACACACTCAGAGCAGACAGACAGGCTGCCGAGCGGACAGACAGACGATCAAGGGAAAAGCGTGCGATAATTGAAATCAGAATCAGTGTAATTCATTTGACTTAGTGGGCTGCTCGCGTTGGTCACGTTACAAATACAACATTAAGAAATCTCCATAAAACATGGTGTATAACATGAATTATACATCCTACATTTGTAACAAAAGGTAGTAGAATTGAATGAAGTTCTTGGATCTGAAATGTTGTATTTAAGAAATGCAAATCGACAAATACCAGATAATGATCATCATTGCGTTGCACCATGAAAGAAGTATTGTTCGGAGGTTTGCTAAGTCTGCATCTCTGTGCCAAAACACAGGGAGAGAAATGGCAGAGGAAATAAACAACGGAAGGATAAAGAAAGAAATGTAGAAAATGTTTGTATTTTTGAAATGGCGTTTACACTTAATTTATCTTTTAAGGGTGAAAAATTGACCTACAGCACATTTAAAACAAGAATGTAGCAAATCATTTCAGTAAATCAACACCTGCCTTACTTATGTACAATTTTAAGGTACTTTTATTTTATTTTTCCTTTGATACTTTCCCACTACATCTCAAAAGGCAAAATACTTTTTCTCTTTTCTTTTTTTTTAATCTAACAGCTTTAGTCACTAGTTAGTGAAGAAATTAAGATTAATAACACAAAACATGTGTTATTTAACAAATATGAATGTATTATTGATGATAAACAGCAGTGTATCAAGTTAAGAGATGCAAACAGATTAATAATTTGAATTCAACAATATAATTTATACAATTTGAAATAAGGGCTTTCTTTATTATCAATATTTGAGAAAGAGCCTGAGGTATAACTTGTTTTAAAAATCCACACCCAGACTCAAACTAGAGATGTTGTATTTACATTAATAGTAAATAAAAGCCAACCTTTAGCTGACTGACTGCACTCGTGTCACAGAAACACAAAATAGACCAAAATGCCAAGAAGAAGAAGGCAGACAGACAATAATACAATTTAGAAGAGGACGGATGGACGGACAGAGAGACAGACGGACAGATGGACAGACAGACAGACAGACAGACAGACAGACAGAAGTATCCAGAAGATGTTTGCCCTGTGGTGCTTCCCAGCCTGGATCAGTCAGACCTCCTCTGCTGAGCCATGTTGAGCAGCACACAATGCTCTTCTGTCCCGCAGCGAGCTGCTTCACAGCTCCACAGCTCCACAGCACACAACAGCTCATTATGGAACCAGAGCTCCCAGTGCCTAAATACTGTCCCCTGCTGAGCACACACACACTCACACACACACACGCACCGTCCCCGGCTCTGGTCGCACAGCCCGGGGCCACAAACAGCCAGTGAGGCCAAGAGAGGGCACGCTGATATACAGGGTGTCACACACATGAAAGCCCACGCACACACTCACACACTTAACCTACATGAGGATGAACACACAGCACCTTATTAGGCAAGATCCAAGTCAGCCATTAGAAGTCTTAAGAAAGGTCGGAGAGGTCACACAGCTGCTCTGCCTCTCGGACGCTGATGACAGGGGGTTGTGACGCTCCGGTTAATTAACCAGCATCAAGAAACTGCCAAGGAGAGAGGGATGGGATGACAGCCGGGAGAGGGGCAGATTGTCGGGAGGGGAAATGACTTGTAAGAGTGGCCAGGAGACTATATTTACAAACATAAATAACTAAAGGTGGTTTCCACCCAGCTGTTAAAGATTTGGGCCATGTGCTCACCTGGTTTGGTCTTGTGACGTATTGTAAAGAGAGCAAGAAAGAGCAGCAGGGGGGCATTAGAGCATGACATCGCTCTAATTATCAGTCATGTTAATGAGTAACAGTGGCTCAGAGGTTACTACTGTCACAGCGACGAGTCATGGCTTTGAGTCTCAGCACTGGTACTTCCTGTGTGGAGGTGAGGTTTCCCTCAAGGTTTTTCCTTAGTGTCTAAGGATCTGGTATTGGTATGCCTTGCTCCTTAATAGGTTGACTTGATTAATTTTCCAAAGGTGTTAAAAATATGTAAATTTGTCCCCTATAAATAACAGCATAATCTATGAGCATTAATGAAATTATCTATCTGAAATAGAGCTATTACATTTAGTCACAATTATCTCTCCCTCTTTTCTTAATCAGACGATTACAAGAGTTCATTATTGTAGTAAAATGTATCGTCCTCACTAAATCCAGATCTTCATTATTAACTTCATCTCCTGAGTGTCTAGACTCCACAGGGGAGTTTCCTCTTCTACTTAGGGCTTCACTTCCCCCTTAATCAAAAAATAACCACACAATAAGGTCTGATAGCGACATACTTTACATTTTTCAACCTTTTGTGAAGATGTCAATAAAAATATGTTTTCACTCAGAAATAAGTATCATCCAGGTTAAGGTATAAGTGCCTCTGTTCTTAAAATGACAAACAAGATATGAGGGAAACGTTTATTGCTCTGAGCTTGAATCCTGAAAGCAGTGTTGAAGCACAGTTAAAACTGTGCAGTAATTCATGATAAAAGAGAATTTTTAAAACAAACTTAAAATGAGTATTTCCCCCAAATGTTCAATCAGAAAATTACGTTATATTTTGTAAGGTTGAAAACCACTCTTCTAAGTGACTCAAAATGCAGAGAAAATGAATTTAAACTGGTATAATTTAAACACCGTCCATAATACAAACATCCTAAAGCCGATTTTGTGACAGGGTACAATGACCAAAACCTTCAAACACACACAGAAAACATTTCAGCGATCAAAACAACAGCATCATACCCTGTTGCCCCCTGTTGTGTCTCTCTACAACCACATGGGGGCGCTTGTACAACAGATAATCAGAAACAGTGCTCCTCATTACAGTTAGAAGGACTTCACTGCCTCCTCCTGGTGTTTTTGTGTTAGGTGTCTCTCTGTCTGTCCACACGTCTTGTTTTGTCCCAGAAAAATACCTAGAAATAAATCCCAGGAGGATTATGATTCTTGGACATCTTCATCTAGTTTTTCTCAATGATATTAAATATGTTTGACTTATGGAGTGCCCTGGTAGCATTCACCAGGGCATTGTCCATGGTGTCAGCACCCTATCAGTCCCAATGTTTGCTATCTCAGGGTTATGAAGGTGAAAGGTCTCAACAGGTGTTAGCTTCAAGCTAGCAAGCAACAACACTGTCTCATGTATAGGTCTATGAATGAACTCACCAAAATCTCTGGATCCAGTCTTTCTCTTGTGTCCTCTTGTCTAAGTATGAAGCAGCTCCATAAACCAACACGCTAAGTTTGACGTTTTGCTCAAGATGAAGCATGTTTAACAAGCTAAACCTGCGTTTCCCAAACTATTTAGAGTGTAACTGCTGTCTCTAAAAACTTAAAACACATACAATTAGATTTCGATCTGGATGTAGGATCACTGTTGGTTACACATATGTACACATGGTTAGGATAGATTATACCCAACGTGTAACACGGTTATCATACCACTTGAGTGTTGCAGGTTCAACAGTCAACAGCCATGCTAAAGGTTCTGTGAGGCTATGAGCTAAATAACGTCGTCGTCATGCTAACAGAGACGTAGCTAACATGCTAACAATGTTTATTAATATCGGTGTGATGTTTACCACGTTCACCATCCTAGTTTAATGTGTTAGAATCTTCTACAATACAATTGAATTGAACGTGGGCCTACAGCTGATGCTCAAAGAAATGTCGTGAGTTTGCGGATTTTTAACACTAGAACCGCCAACAGGTCAATTTTACCTGCAGCTGATTTTTGATTGTATATAACTTTTTTTCAATATTAAAGTCTCCCAGTCCGAGATTTTTCCTGAAAGTGTGTTATGTAGCACCCTTAGTTGTTAAAAATTGTCAATATGAAGTCAGATAGAAAAAATCGCCCAAAAAAAATGCATTTCTATGTATACCTCATAGGTATACCTATATCTGCCAGCGGTTAATATTTACCTCATAGAAAATGCAGCCTAAACATGACGTGTTGCTATAGCAACGCCTTTTGTCAACTGCGAGAGATAGATTGAGAGAGAGAGAGAGAGAGATAGATAGATGATAGATAGATATATTGATATAGATAGATAGATAGAGAGAGAGAGAGAGAGAGAGAGATAGTGTAACATCTTGGAGAATACAAGATCTTGGATGACTGAGCTCAGGTTGAGGACGTTATGCATGTGTGCAGGTTACGTCACGTGCCAGTTGAATAAAGATTGTACCTTGAAAATCAATAGCGGGTACATTTGACCCGTTGACGGTTCTAGTGCAGTCTATAGGCCTATATTACATTTGTTGAATTTTGATGGTGGAAGTACATACAAATATATTTTTTTAACCTGTTAAGCCCCAAAGACCCCTTCGGCTGGTCTTCTTTTTTTTTTCACGACACTGTGTCTCAGGGCATCTTAATATTTAAAAACCTATTCATGTGTTATACCAGATTAACGGGAAGAATCTCAGCTAACTGACGATACAAACCATTTTTACCAAAACAAAACACAAGTCTCATAAGAAGCATCTAAATGACCCCTGAGCGAAAAAATGCTAATGCACTTTGGCACAGAACTCAAGATAAGGATACCCTTATTACTTATCGTAACTGCACATACAAGATATCCGATTAAAGCTGAGGTTCCACTGATTATTTAGGTATATATATCATCACTGAGTGATCAGAACTCGCGACAGGCGAAGCAAACACAGACATCACAACACGTACCTTTACGTAGCTTTTACGGGAGATCGTCTCGCCGTAGCTGTCAATCTGATCAAAAGACTTGTTCAATGGCATTAAGGCAAGACACCCAAGGTGAATAGGGTAATTTTTTTAACTAAAGGTATCAGCTAGACATTTCTCCAGTTAATTACTTACAATAACTTACAATAGCAATTGTTTTTTTGATTTACAGTTTTTAGAAAATAGGCATGTTTAAATATGCAATTATAGCCATATCTCATTAAATATGTGCATATTTTAACCCACATTTCAGGATCGAATTCTGAACTTTGGATAAAAGCCAGGTTCAAACATTCTTGTTTCATTTGTAGTCATAATTAGTATCTAAAGTTCTAAAGAAGGGGTATTGGTATCTCTTTTATCCACTCCGATAAATCAGAAAATACTGTCAACAGCCCTTAATATCAATTTCGCCATTTTTTGATAAAACAATGGTTGTATAATTCAGGCTATGAAATGATATATAACAAACCCTTCTGTAAAAGCCTTCATAATATGATACGAATATAAACTGGAAGTTGTGTATCTACGTGCTACTGAAGTTTACATTCGAATCAGAGTAAGGAGAAAAAAACCTCATTTGAGGAAACGACTTTAAAGAAGCAACTTGCAGGTTAGGGACACAGGAATAAATGTGTAGGAA
>NW_011369252.1:19888-30728 GCF_000735185.1 Notothenia coriiceps | reverse complement strand
TGTCTCAGGGCATCTTAATATTTAAAAACCTATTAATGTGTTATACCAGATTAACGGGAAGAATCTCAGCTAACTGACGATACAAACCATTTTTACCAAAACAAAACACAAGTCTCATAAGAAGCATCTAAATGACCCCTGAGCGAAAAAATGCTAATGCACTTTGGCACAGAACTCAAGATAAAGATACCCTTATTACTTATCGTAACTGCACATACAAGATATCCGATTAAAGCTGAGACTGCGATTATATAGGTATAGTATCATCACTGAGCGATCAGAACTCGCGACAGGGGAAGCAAACACAGACATCACAACACGTAGCATTACGGAGCAAAAACGGGACATCGTCTCACCTTAGCTGTTATTCTGATCAAAAGTCGTGTTCAGTGGCATTAAAACGAGAAAAAACGCGGCTGAGGGTTAATCCATAGGTTAATTGAATGTGTCTGTCACTTTGAAAAAATTGTTTATAATCCATAATTCAATTTTTATGTAAAAATCGGAGAGTAAAAGTTAGCTGCTAATGGTAGCCACCAGAGTTATCGCAGCTTCCGGTTTTGGCAATGCGTTACTCTCACTCCTTATTTGGTCATGTGTGTGTGTATGCGGGAGTGTGTGCCTTGGCAGTCTCAGCTAGCGGTTAAAAAGAGATGTCAATCATCAAAATCGACAAAGGGGGGGCAGAGATATGGAAAATCCACCCAAATGACCTCAGAAGTGGTTTTCTTTTGCTAAATCTCTATAAAAAGGTCAAATTTCACTTGTTTTGCATCAATCTTGACGCAGGGTACTTATTATATGTTGTAGTTTTGATTCCTAAAGCTTTTAGTCTACCATCCCATCATTCAAGGGTGGTTTTTACTATAAGTCATTCTTTTTTGGACGGACACAATAATTACAATTTTTTTACTGTGTTCAATCTGAATTTACTTTAAAATAAAAACATCTATATTGATTCTGACACTTCTACATCCAGCTCACAGATGTAACCTTGCTTTGAGAAAAAAGATTATTAATTTAACCCTTTTAGAAGGGAAGATATGGTCATTTGTTCTGGGAATGTCATTTTCGAGCCTGAGACCTGAAAAACAGGCTCAGGGCTTATAATTTAGTTATCTCCTTGTCTCATGATAATCCATTCAATAGAAATATATAGTGTAAAGAAAATGTCAGTCTTGACCAAAGGGGTGGACGGACCAAGAGCTTTTTGAGACGGTTCTAAAAACAAATTGTCACCCAGGTTTTGGAAAGAAAAGTAACCAACCATGTTATGTACCAGAATTAAGACAAATAGGATTAGATTGATCTTGTGTAATCAGAGGCGGATGGTAATTATTATGGATGGGCTATTGAACCCATGGATGTCTAAGGAGAATGAGAGAAAGAGGTTGAACCAGTGAGAAAATGTGCAAGACTCAACAGAGACAATTCAAGCTTTTGAAGGTTTTTACTGATGTTTATTAGGTACTTTGTTCATCCACACTGTTGCAAAGTGTTTATATCTAATGATAAGAGTAATTATAAAGTGTTTGTTCTTCAACTGTGTTTGACAAACACATTTGAATACTGTTTCTTGGATCAGGGATTTATTTATTTTTTTAGCTGATTGTCTATAATGAGATAAAAAGCTTTTTATCAAATGAAACAGAACTCAGGCAGGAAGACAGCAGATGAAAATTAATAAATAATTTATTTTTACAGAGAAAATAATTGTGTGGAAGTGTGAGCATGTGCATCATGCTGCCTTTAAAATACATGGCTTTCCCGTAACATGTATTTATTTGATGCATAACCATTTCAAAATTAAACAAAAGCATATCATATTTACAAAAACTGAATGGAAATCAAGAACAAAACGCTTGACTTAACTTTATATCATACACTGTCATAATGAATAAAACAAGAAAGCAATAAAATGTTCAAGATACCTCATGATTTGAGAGAAATACCTGGTCACCATGTTTAAAAGTAGATGAGCTGTGCGTTGTTTAGATGCTGATGTTACAACTGAAGGTGTATAATGTCTGAAACAAGAGAAAGTTATAAGTTATGAGTGGATTTTGTGAAAAAATAACCATTTCATCCTCTAGAAATACAATTTAAATTTCATCCTCCATCTTTAATTTGTACACTAGTTCAATACTTTGGTTGGATGCACACGGATAAAGAATAAACATTTGTAAGTGCAGCCATGATCATTGATTAGACCCCTGACTCTCTGCTAATGTATAAAGGTAGGGTAGGCTGTAGTCTGTCAAGGCTGATCTGATTCTCCGTGTCCAGAACACACAGCATCTCCACCTTCTGCTCCTCCACAAATGTCTCTTTGAAACCCAAATGAATGTCCTCTCTTTCACTTCTGATGTTCAGGCTCCCTGCCTCCTCTTTCTCATTCTCCTCATCCTCGTCATCCCCGCAGCACAAAGCTACCTCATTCTCGTAGCAGAAAGCGCTGGGGGAGTGAGGGCCCATGAGGTGGCGGGCTGCCCTCTTTGTAAATGGTGATGGAGACCTGGAGTAACTCGAGCTGGAGGATGAGGATTGCCCGCCACGGCCCTTCATCTGACTCAGTTCCTTGGCACTGCAGTGAGGTGTAGATGGCACTTCGTAGGACTTATGAAAACGGGAATAGTCCACGTGGTAGCGCGCACCCTTCTCAAATACCACAGGCTCAAAGCGGTGACCCCACAGGACCTCCTTGGACAAGTAGGAGCTCCGGGCTTGTGTGGTCATAGCTGTGGCCTCCACCATCCCCTCCAGGATTACCACAATCTCAAACTCTTCCTTGAGCAAGTCGGCACGGCTCATGTTATACAGAGGACTGTTCTCGTTGATCTCGTGGACCACAACCAGTGGCGATACCAGGAACAGCCGATCCAGCCCGTCATCATAGCCAACATCAATGTCTGTTTGTTCCAAAGGGAGATACTCGCCCTCTGCCGTCACGTGTGGCCTAATGAGCTGAGCACGCACATGAGCTTCGACAATGTGGCTCTTGCGCATGTTCCCCAGGCGCCACATGAGGCACAGCTTACCGTCTCTCATAGCAATGACGGCATAATGCGAAAACAGCAAGGTCTGTGCCCGCTTCTTGGGCCGCACCATCTTTGCCATGATGGTGCCAATCATGAAAGAGTCAATAATGCAGCCCACAATCGACTGGACCACAACGGTCACAACAGCAACTGGGCACTCTTCAGTGACACATCGGAAACCATATCCAATGGTGGTCTGAGTCTCTATCGAGAATAGGAATGCTCCAATGAATCCCTGGATGTGGAGAATACATGGCCGCCATTCGCCTTCTCCGTTGCTTCGAGTATCCCCTTCCTCCAAAGGAATATGAAGATTAAAGTCTCCATGAATTAGTGCCACTCCCCAGAAAACCACGCCAAACAACAGCCAAGAAAGAAGGAAAGTGGTAGTGAAAATGAGCAGAAGATAACGCCAGCGTATGTCCACACAGGTAGTGAAAATGTCAGCCAGGTATCGTCGTGGCTTACCCTCCATGTTGTTGAATACCACATTGCACTGGCCGTTCTTCTTCACAAAGCGGCTGCGCAGGCGGCCAGAGCCCAGATCAAGACCGAGATGACATGAAGGTGAAGCTCGGCAGCTGCTGTGGATGATGGGCTCATTTGTCACTCTCAAAGACAAAGCTCCTCTTCCCTCGTTCCCTCCTGGACACTCTCCTCCTCCTTCCTCACCCCGCATACAGGTTCCAGACAGTATCTGCTGATTCAGAGGACTGTGGCCGTTGTGGAGGCCCAGGCTGGAGATCTTCAGGACATCTTCATCTGTGGCAACGATGCTGTATCTGGAGGAACAGAGGGGAGAAAATTAGTCCAGGACAACTGACAGTTGTACACGATACATAGTTGGCTACTGTTGCAACCACTGTCAAACACTCTGCTCTTTAAGTGCCATAAGGGAAAAATTTAAGACTGGCAGTTCTGGCCAGTTAATTGCTTTTACCTATTTACCCGCACCGCTCCCATGGCACCGGTGATCATCAGGCTGTGTCTGCGAGGGCAGTAATGTAGGTTGGGGCGGGCAGTTCCAACCATTAAAGTACTGTTGCTGGACAGGGAGAAAGTATGAGCTCAGGTCTGACTCGCATCCGTTATCAGCGCTGCTTTCTCATGATACATTTTCTGTGAAGAAAGAAGACAAAAAACGTATTTCTTAAATAATTACAAGTGTAAAGGTCAACAAAGTATACATGTTTAACAAAGATCGTTAATTCCTGAGCAACAAGGCTGGAAGATAACAGCTCTGTGAGGCCATACTGACACAGTGGTGCTTTGATCTATATGCTAAGGTCAACAGGCTAACAATGCTCATAATGACAATGTGTAAATGCTAACAGTGGAAGCTGTTGCTCACAATAATCTACTTTGTTTAGCATGTTACTTTGCTAATATTTTGCGGATCATCCACTATTTGTTGTGCTATTTGAGTCTGGACCAAAGCAGGGGACCAAACGTAATCGGCATGCATAGTGCCATCCCCCTAGCATGGCGAACAATCTAAAGAGTCAAATCTCTATGCAAATGTTGGCCTTTCCCTAATGCATGGAGCAGACCAGACAGTTTTGTGTAATGAAAGCTTATTGATCAGGTCCTCACCAGTGGTTAGCCTTAGGGACCTTCAGGGCAACCAGTGGTGGAAAACCAGACAGGCAGTGGAAGGGACAAAGGTCTAAAAAGAGATGAATCCGTGGTAATCTACTGTTAGAGGAACAATTGATCTGCGGTTTGGCCCGATGACAAGGTTGGAGGGTGATTATTATGTCAGCAAGCCGGGAACCAGAAGAACCAAAAAGCAACGGGTTGCATAACATAGAGCAGGCTAATCACACGCAATAAAAGTGGGGCAACAGTGTTTTTTTATTTTATTGTCAATCACTTTTGCTCACTTATATTAGTTGATAAGAATGGATTGTTTAATGGATTGTCTTGGGAAAATATTATGAAAAACAATGGCAGTCAAGCCTTTCATTAATATCAAGCATGTACATAGTGAAACCCTAAAACACATTTTGACGGGATTTGCTGTCATGTGATGTGGGTCATGTGTTATGCTTCAAGACTCTTTTTCCTGTTACACCAAGGACAGATGTCAGGAACTGGCAGATTATTGGCTGGATTAAGAGTGATTCCAACTGGATAATCCCAAAAGGGCAGATGATTATGTCATCTTGATAACTCCCACAGCTGCGGAGGAGTGTGTCCTCCACGTAAAGTCACAACCTTTACTTAAGAATCCTTAAAAATGGCAGCTAATATTGTCAAAGTAGGTCAGTGCCATATCAATGCCTGCAGCATCATGTATGAAATCAGGACAACACAACACAGTTTACATGTTGGTCTGTTGGATTTACAATGGGGACACGAGTGAAAGACTGCACTGTTCTGGTGTAGTTCAAAGGACTTTTGCTTTTTATTTTATTTTACATTATTGGAGAAGATCACCCTGTGGTTTTAACATCGGTTAGTGCTGTATCTTGTGTTTTTTGTCTCAAAATGTTTTCATTTGATTAAACAAAGCATTGTGAAGCTCCCAAAGACAGGACACTAGCAGTACTGCCTTTGTAAAGCTAACCATAATAATCAATTGTCCTTAAAATGTCAGAGAGCTGTTATTTCAACTGTGTTTTTGTCTAAATGTTAGTCAAAATACTTGAGACGCCTGGTTATACTAGAAGAGCACAGACCTCCAAAACCAAATACCCTGTTTTGCCATTTTAACTAAAATGAAAAAGAAATTCGCTCCACTGTTTTCATAGTTTTCTGGTTGCAAACAAAGAAAACTGAAACCTAAAACTTGGCAAAGATAATAATGCAGTATGATAGTAAAGTGCTGTTGCCATGACGACAACCAGGTTTACAGTGTAACAGCATATTACACAAACTACAAAAACTACAAAGACAACACCAACCACTCAATGTCCAATAACTGGCTTGGCTATTGGGTGCACGTGGATAAAAAAAAGTCGTTAAGTGCACGGGGTGAAACATGGTGTCTTGATAGATATGTATATTCTTAATTTTGATAGGTAAAAGCTATCAAGCGGACGATGATCGAGGATGTTTCAAACTGACTAAAACGACTATGTTGCACAACCATAACACTGATCCATTTGAAATCTTCATGTTATTGTTTTATCTGGCACGTGACCTACCCTAATCAATATTTGTTGCATGCCTCTGCAGTGAATCGTGCTCATTTAACTGGCTTTGTTTACATTATAATGTAAAGAGTTTAAAACCAACAAGCTGCCAGTATGTGAAGGCTTAGTAGCTACATTTTCATGTAGATTGTGGTTTTGAATGCTTTCTTTTATAAATGCTGCTTTGTGTACATGTTCTTAAATGAATCTGCCAAAAGCGTACATGCATAATTCCCTTTATGTCTCAAACATAAAACACAGTCAATACTTCATTGCTGTGTCTAATGCGGCTACCTGTTGTCAGTAAATGCCTGAAAGATGTCTTTAGTTCTCAGCGGATGGGATCCCTGGGGGGACAATGGCAGTAATTATACTGTGGATCATATCTACTGTATTATCCGTCTCCATAGGAACATCCTCTCACGATAGACCTCAGCGTGTGTGGTGATTGTTCATCATGTGAGACAACTTGTGAGAAGAGGATGGAAGGGGAGGTAGGTAGAGAAATAGGCCTTTACCTTAAAGGAATACTTCACCCCAAAATATACCTTATGTGTATCCATTTCTCAGCCTTTTTTCTCACTCGACTGTGAACAGAAAATCTAAAGAAATTAGGAAATTCTTGATTAATTTAAATGAATGGGGGCAATACTATATCATAACATTCATTTAAAAAATAACAATTTACATGTTACAGTTAAATAAGTGACAAAAACATGCATAATGCCACAGAGCTCTCCAGATTAAGGTCCTCATTCTTATGCAGCAGGTTGAAGACTCTGACGTAGCTCCTGTTTAGATACGTCAGAGGAACTAAATTGACATACAGTATATTACAGCATAATCCCATACAAAGAATGGAGGAAAACCAGATTAGTATGTCCCTAATCCAAACAACGATATGAAAGGTGGATAGTAGTTGCTGTGTGACCCGGTTTAAGACCTTTTGTGTAATCTGAGATCTAATGATATGAGAAGGGAGGGAGGGATAAGGAGAGCCAGAAAGAAATGTTAGCGGCTCTTCCGCATTGGACTGAGTGTGAGAAAAAAAATACAGATTGGGTTGAAGAGATTATGACGTCAATTGATGTTAGAAAAACGTGTAATGCCATTTACGGAAAATAGAAGATGTACACACATGAAGGTAAATCTATATCTAAAATACAATGGAATTTGTGAGTGATCCACATTTGCCTTTTCTCTCTTTTTCTGTCTCTCTGTACAACAATCTTTCTTTAAACTGACATTTAAGAAGGGCCTACATCTCCCGACGGACAAACGTGGGTCCACACACTGTCCTCAGTCCCACAGAGAAGCAGAAATAGAAACATGTACTTATTCTTTTTACCAACACGACTACAAGAAATAATACTAAATCAACAATACACAGAATCCCATTTGTATAACATCACGAGGCAAAATCTTTTACACACACTGTGAGTGTGGTTCATACATTGTTGCCTCAGTCCCAACATGTGTATTAATTGACTGAAATTAAAATGATATAAGTTTCCATCTTTGCACATGCATCACTGTTGCAGGATAACTTAAAAGCCAATCGATGGTTAACACAGTGCAACCAGAAGTTATGACGGGGCAGTTTGCAAACTAAGCAGCAGCTGTGACGTGTGTTGGTCTCATTGAGGCCACAGGAGCTGTCCAGTGCTGAAAATCAATCCAAAGCCTGCAGGAATAATCGACAGCTTGGAGCCGAGCGGTGGGGGAGCAGAGTACTACTCTAACCTTGAAAATAATGTTGGCCTTTAAAAATCTTTTCATCTATCTGTTTACATTTCCCACATTTGTTAAGGTTGGCTTACTCAGTCAGATGCTTTATTTCAGTATATGTGTTTTTCTAAGTTTTAACTTCAGAACAGGGACAGACAAACTTTTGCAGGAGTTACTGAGTTGGAAGTTTCTGACCACCTTCTTTTATATGCAGTTTTGAAATTGTGGGATTTAAAATAGAGTCAGGAAAGTAAACAAGTTACACTTCTCAGTGATAACACAATGCACTAGTAGAATATTTTTGGTTTATTCTTTTTTATTATATTTTTGTGTGTGTTTAATGGACTAAACTGCAACTGTTTTTCTTGCTACCATGCATGCAGAAAGACATCAAATGATCCTTGAAAAATGTTAAATAAAATGCCTCTCCGGGGGTTTATCCTCCCAGCATAGCCAACAGACATTACCGCAAATACAAATATTAGAGAATAAATCTATAAACTCTTACCTTAATGTTGATGCAGACAAAATCACTGGAACACTAACATTGGTTTCATCCTCATAAAAAGTTTTTGTTGCCACTCTCCTCTCCTTCCTTGTTTTTCTTCAATGGACAAACATATTTTGTATAAATCTGCTAGATTTCTGTGGCACAAACTTGTACATGTCTCCCGTCTGAGCTCTGGCTTGTTGCTCCATAGTAGCTGAACGGAGTCGCTCCTGCCTGGTGGTTGTTCATCTGCTCCGATCCCTGCCAGTGTGCGTGTGTGTGTGCGCGTGTGTGGGATAGAGAGAGCGAGAGAGAAAGAGAGAGAGAGAGATAAAGGGATCGCTCTGATTATGTTCCTATTTATATATACATATATATGCTATTGTCTTCTCAAGAGTGAGAGATGTG
Source organism: Notothenia coriiceps (assembly GCF_000735185.1). Taxonomy (NCBI): domain Eukaryota; kingdom Metazoa; phylum Chordata; class Actinopteri; order Perciformes; family Nototheniidae; genus Notothenia; species Notothenia coriiceps. The sequence continues at coordinate 21,927 of NW_011369252.1, read as the reverse complement.
GATTGTATAATTTAGACTTGAGCCCACTCAAACTTGCATCGACATCCAACAAACACTAGAGAAGATGATCCGACAACATTTCTGCAGAGACTCTGGAGAAGTATTTCTGAGGCATACGGGCTGTTCTATGAGCTACAAAATGGGGTTTCTTATAATGCAAAATGATATTATCAAATACGAAAAAAACAAGTCCAATAGTCAGTTCAATGCATGTTTATCTGTTTTTGCACAATATATGAAGATTTGATTTTGATTTTTTAAAAACGAGTGTAAAAAGCTGCATTTCGTTATCAGAAAGTAAAGTTGGATGTGTTGCAATACGTTGAACAGCAGTTAAGTAATTTATTATGAATATTCAAACTATTTTAAATGTCTGTAGGTTGCCAAACAACTTAAAATTAAAATAAATTCAGAGGCTTTTTAATCATTTTTACCTATTTAATTTTCCTCCTCACAATGTGGCTATGAATAAAAGTCCAACGGCAGACAATTACGTTCAGGAGAGTGTTTGTCAGTCATAGACAACAGATGATTACATTTGGATGTACATACTTGTTTGTAGTCAATACATTATATACATTTTGTCACAGGAATAACAGCTCATCAGTTTGACTTTAAATGTTATAATGGTTTTTTTAAGTTAATCGGCGACAGATCACGAGTAGATAATAACTTATTAAGTTGTGACAACTCAAAGTTAAAGACTTGGATATGCTGGTCTTAATTTGGGTTTATTTTAGGACCTGTGCATTGACTGGGATTGGCTCCAATACGCACAGTTCTCTACACAATCTTCTCATCAAAATCTTAAGCCTTTTTACCAACACAATAACAGAATTGTTTTCCATAGTGTCAAGGAGAGGATTTCAGGATTTATTATTGTTTTTGTAAAATTACTCCAACAGATAACCATGATGAACTAATCGCCAGTCTGCTGAAGATAATCAGAGAGGCGGAAGAGAGTAATTGCTACAATCTCTGCAACTTCCACCAGTTCACTGCTTCCTCCTCCTCGCAGCAAGAACCATATTGTAACAAGTCATGATGGACTGGTTTCAACTCAGCCCTGTGCTTTTAATCTGTATAACACAAATACTTTTAAAAAATTGCATTTGTGACACCTTCACTGGGAGATTATGTGGAAGTGAACTTTCCACTCTGACCTCTCAATGTCATCTGTCTCAGACATCATTTTATGCCAAGGAAGTGATTATGTCATTTCTGATAAACAAAGGTTACATAAGGGTGTTTTGTGTTTACATCCTTTTGTAATTCCTGGAACCTTAATCTGTCAGAAAACTCTGATAATGAGGAATTAAAAACATTTGACCAGGCTGCAAGTCGCAGAGAATATAGAGCCGCAGCGTCGAGCCTATTGACGAATGATGAATAGATGATTTACTGCTCATGTTTGTCATAATATATATTTCCTTTTCATATTGTTTATCTGAAAAAACTGACTGTTTAGGGAATAGTATGCATTATACTTTTACTCATTATAGGGAGAAAGGCTAGTTTTGTTCCTGAGTAGTGTGATCATAACAGATGCATGTGAACAGCTGTCCATATTAACCACAGTAAATACAAGTGAATGGCCCTTTGAGATAATCCCTTTGGGTCTGTGTCAGGGCTGTTAAGATTATTCACAACTTTTATAAACTCAACAATAAATAAGTAGTGAAAATAATCATAAATTGCGGCTCTAAAATGATCATGGGATAAAATACTCTGGGATATGAGATGATATGTGCAGGACTTATGTCCAGCCGATCTTAAAAGCCCTTTATAAAGAGACATTTCCTCTCGGTTGGCAGCCTGGTTTGATTTGATTTGTTTTTTTGTGTCTGTGTGTGTGTCTGTGTGTGTGTGTGTGTGTGTGTGTGTGTGTGTGTGTGTGTGTGTGTGTGTGTGTGTGTGTGTGTGTGTGTGTGTGTGTGTGTGTGTGTGTGTGTGTGTGTGTGTGTGTGTGTAGTGTGTGTGTGTGTAGTGTGTGTAGTGTGTGTGTGTAGTTAGTACGTAGTTAGTGAGCTATATAGTAT
>NW_011369252.1:0-19722 GCF_000735185.1 Notothenia coriiceps | reverse complement strand
GTGTGTGTGTGTGTGTGTGTGTGTGTGTGTGTGTGTGTGTGTGTGTGTGTGTGTGTGTGTGTGTGTGTGTGTGTGTGTGTGTGTGGGATGCTAAATCAATCTGGTGTGCTACCTGTGTGCCAAAATAATCTTTCCTGCTTTAGTTTCTGATAATACATAATCTCTGAAACAGATGAAAAATGACTGAAAAATGACTTCAACCAAAACCTTGTTGTACTTGTTGCAACACCAGTCTGTGTTAATAAATATAAAAAAGTGTAAATAAATTAAAAGGGACATATTGATTTAGTATGGTAGCGGCTGAGACTGGCTTCTTCTTCAGACCTCTTTGAGGTGTTATTGCCAATTAGATAACTTTTTAGTTTCCATGGAAACCATTTTTTCTCTTCTTTGTGTACTTTCTCGCGCGTATAAATACACTCTACATCCCCCCACATTGTTTATTTTTATACCGCCTTTTCCTTAAAGATTCATGAGACAACAGGTGGGTGTTGCATCGCGTAGGGGTGGCATGGGGGTACAGTAATATAGGAGCATTGTGGGCAGGGGTCAGAGGTCAGGGGATTAACTAGTTGGGAATAAGTGGGCTGGCAATAATAACTCCCGGCTGATGGTACACAGTGTCCTCCGTGCAACACGTCTGAACAAAAGTTGTTACTGATGTGTTGGTGAGGGTAGCGCTTCTATGATTCATGTACACAAGTTTTACAATCAAATGAGGTGGCACTTGCGAAATGAATGTGGGTTGCACAAATTATAGTACAATAATGTAAAAAACAATACATTTGACTGCAGATCTGTGTTTCAGCAGGCTTCCTGTGCAGCCACACTTTAAATGTCAAAGTATCTAATAAAAAAGCCTCTAATTAGAGATTGTAAAGTTGCTAATTGGGACATTTTGAGATAAAGGAAAGACTTTCCTACTGCCAACTCGGCCATCTGGTTATAGAAATAGCTCTGATCTTGGTGGCAGTGAGATATTAATGCATTTATGTGGCTAGCTGCAGGCACTCCTGTATTTTTGTCTCAATTCGGACTATCCATCACTTCTTCTCATCACAGGTAAAAAGTGCACAGAGACATGAAGGCCTACAGAATAATTAATCACAGAGCAAACCTTATTAAAGAGGTCAATAACAGAAAGACCCTTAACAATACAGTAAATGACTATTCCCTTTAGCCCATTTTAAACGTGATGAGCCGATAATGTGGGAGCTATTTTCTGTTGTGTGGGCCGTCTCTGTGGCTCTCTTAATGACTCCCCCTCATGTGCCATGTGAGCCAGTTTACTCAGAAGCAGGCGGACGACTCACTTCCACTGTGAGCACTGATCCAGGTCAATATGTTTCTAGAAAAGCAGGTCGAAGATGGCGAGCAAGGAATGGGGTGAACACATCTGCTCTAACTGTAAACCGTGTTGATCTGTACATATAAATACCAATATGCACTTTAATTGTTTTGTGTGATTGGTTTTTGTACTCACTCACAATCTGTGATTTCTCCTTGAGGCTTTGTGTCACAAAGTGTGGAACATGTTATGAAATTAACAAAGAATACCCCGCACTTTTTGTTGGCAGGTTCAGTTCAAATGGGCGTTGTTAGCTTTACTTTAAATTCTCTCAAAAAAAAGGCTTGCATAACATAAGTATTTTTCTTAACAGACTGTTGTTTGAAATGTGGAAACAATATCGGCGTACTTCAACAACTCTGCACACCATGTTTCTATGTTAAAAACGTTGGAAACATTACACTGATTCTTAGATTAAATGTACATGCATCTGAAAGCTACGGGATACATAGGAGAGTTTTGTGGAATCATTACATATTAAAGTATAATATGTGTTGGCTTGTTGATCTAACAGTGAAAAAGAGGGTTGAAGTATTTTAGTTCAGAAGGTCTCTCTGAACAGGAATGCAAGTCATGATCAATACTTGCCCTGGGTGAGGGCGAGGGTAGGATCAAGGTTAGGGTGTTGGATCAATCTTTGCCCTTTGTTCTGTAATTGCTGATAGGGATTTAATTAATAAACTATTATTGGCTTGATTACAACAGACTTTGTAACAGTATTTGTTTCTTATCAAGTATTTTCATGTTATATGCAGTCTATGGTCTTTTCTAGAGAAAGTGATGCACACAGAGAAACGATCAATAGCATAAAAACCATAAAAGCTGAAAGCTTATCACATGGCATGTGACCTCACGTGTCAATAATTCTCGGAGAGGTGGGCAACATCATTTTCATCGAAGAAACACAGACTGTTATATTATCTCAATTAAAAATAAGACTCTGGTACAGGAGGAAAACAGTAAGTTAAATATCAAGAAGTTGCAACATACAAATCACATGTTCCTATGATTTTTCTGCCATGGATCACAAGATTATTCCACTTTTAATATGAGTTATACCAAACAATAATATGACATGGACTGAAAACAATACAATATTTGACTGCACCAGAAAACCCACTGAGGGTTAAGGATCTGAAAGGAAAAGGCTTGCCTCTCTTTTAAGCATGAAAAGCGACAGTTAAACAAAGTTAATCAATAAAGCTGCAAATTGTAAAAACACAACAGTGAACTAAAAGACGCTAAGGAGTTCAGAGGAGATGCAGGGTTAATAAAAGAATTAAGCTAATCATAAATAAGAAGCTACTTTAAGACATTCATTAAACTTTTAACTTTCCTGTTTGTTTTAAGTTGTGTCAGCTGAACTTTTCTGCCTGCATTTCCATGGATACTGGCTCCACTCTCTCATTATAGCAACGGCTGCCAGAGGAGCTGAATCGAGCAACAGAGAGCATGAGACTCGCAGCAGAAGACAAAAATAGATTTTCCTTAATGGTCATTTTACTTGCCAAACATGTTTAATTATATTCCCACTTCCTGAAGGCTCATTTGAAAGCGGTGCATGACAAAAATGTGACTCGCGTATTTTCAAGACTCACAAAACTGTAATTAATCATCACAAATTGAGCACATGTCGTATGTTTAACACACACACAGAAAAACGCACACACACGTACACACAAATGCACGCACACACACACGACCATGCACAAACACACACACACAGCTCTGTTGAGACAAAAGGCCCCCTCTTGTGGCTCCTTCAAACACGGAAAACCGCCTCAGCACTTTGTCCCCTGCTGGGAATTAACTAAACTCATGATGCCAACAGTTATCAGAGACACACTGTACTTGTTTAAAGAAGTTTGGTGGAGGATAAAAGTTGTGTATTGTAGGCTACTATATTTACTCTGGTCATAATACTATTTTCCAAATTATCCAAACAATCACATATTATGATCATCTGTTGCTTTCTGTATAATTCTGTATTGCATCAGCATTCAAATAATGATTTAATTCATTTAAAATAATTTTTCCAAGACATTGTAATCCTTCTGTTCTCCACTTTTTTTCTCTCCGGTTAGATGCTGCACTGTCAGAGTAACCATCTGTGCAGCAAGCCCACCACCGTCCATAAGACATCTGTCAGGAGGAGCCAGTGCCACATTTCAATTTCTAAAGATAACGATATTTGATAGGACATAGTCACCATATTGGGCCAATGTAAGAACCAATGAGTGTTAGTTTTCTGACAAAGACCCCAACCTCTAGCCTCCATGATCACTCCAGACTATTTCAAACCTTGTGTGTAGAAACTAAGCTAACAATGGATCTTCAGTTGGAAATGAAACCCTTTTCGCTGTGAAAAAGAAGACTTTGAACCACATTCAAAAGGTAGGCCCATAGTACCTTGTCAAATACTGTTATATTTCTATGTGTACCTTGTCATAGATACCGTACGCTGGAGGATTACCTCTATGTAATGGTTACAGAGGTGTAAAGGTATCCCATCAATAGTGGTGTGTGTTTCAGCCATGAGTGCTCCAAAACTCTACTTAAGATATATTGCATTGTAACTGACATGGAGGCATGACTCACTGAGGTCTATTTAAAGAAGATACATCTCAAATATACTTTAAATATACATAGGAATTATTCTTCTTATCTACAATTCAAATATATATCTGAAGAATTAACCTTTAATTTCTTAGAGCCTTCCTAATCATAACTAATAAGAGCTTCATTGTTTTGATGATAGTTGTTATTCATATTATGATTATGGCAAAGAGTCTCCTGGGAAATAACCACAGCAGATATTTTGAAAATGAAGGCTATTTTAGTGCTAAGGTGCCTGGGGATAGCCAGCCAACAGCAGCAGCAGAAGGATAGACATGGCGCCCCCTGCTGAGGACCGCTACTGCCGTCAGTTCCTGCCCAACACCTTTGACCCGTCCCGATGCAGAGCCTGCCTGCGGCCGGATCACATGCACCTGTGTGCGGACACTTCTGCTGCTGCTGCTGCCGCTACTGGTGCTCAGGAGGACGGAGCACAAGAGGAGGTATGTAGGCCTACGTGAAACATTTAATGGCTTTGCGAAATCATTTGTTCAAAGGTTTACATATAAGAATAGTTTCAAAAACGTTAAGGAAAATTAAAAAAGATAAAAAGTGAAAATTAAAAGAGATAATTAACTCACTTCTAGGTATCCTACTAGCTTTTCAACGCAGGTCACTCGTCGTCACTTATGAATGGAGGGCTAACAATTCATGCTAGCTTATATTATGTTTGGACATTTTTCTTTATTTTAAAATAAAGCAACATGCTGGAAAACCAGCAAAATTACTTTTTGGATGTTACTTTCTGGGTTATCCACGCACTTTCAACTTGTTATAATAATAATGGGCCACATGCCACCTTCGATTGCTATTTCTCAGTTAATGCTAGTTAACATGAAATATTGCATTAAGAAAAAGCAGCTATTAACAGTAAAATCAACACACTGTCAGCTCTACAGGTAATGAAAAAAATCCCTGAGTGTCCCAAACATTCAACAAAATGTAAGCTATACTTCTATGAATGTAGGGGTTTTCCTTTTGTAAGTTATGATGTTATTAACCTTCTTCTACAACTACTGGCACCATACATCATATCATGCTAAAAGACATTGAAGATAAATCCCTAAATAATGACATTTGTATTGTTATGATTGTGTATTGCAGGGTAGAGCTATTTGGTTGAGGTTTTAACAGTCATGTTTATGTGACCAGATCTAGTTAAAAACATTTATGAAAACAGGTGCATTATATATTGAGGTCAAAATCTATTGACATTATAAATAACGGGTGTCTTTTAATGACTGAATATGACTGGTGTGTCAAAACGGTCCCACAAGTTGCACACTGAATTGATGAGGTCAACTAATAATACAATCCTCAAGTGAAACGACTGTGGAGGTGGGAGAAGGATAATACATTAAGGTGGCATTTGATTCTGTATCATTAATTAATGAAAGCTCATTACAATCCTCAGGGAATAGGTTGTAATCTAATATACCCAAATGACACATGCAAACATGTCCCCTCATACAAACGACCTACTTTAGTTAAATCCTTCAGTGGACTAAAGTAAAGAAAGTTTTTACTCTGCTGTAGTTACTATAATATAGACTTTCTCTCGATCTGAAAACAAAAGACAACACTTCCAACTCTTTGAACCTGCATCCATGTCAAGAGATCAAGAGCTAAAATGGCTGTAAATGAAGGAGAACTAAAGATCAAGATAAAGATGGGAAAGAAGTTGAGTGGGCGGTTCAGGTAATGCAAAAGCACCAGAGCAATGAAATAATGATGAGCATGACCAGAGACTAGCTTGAGTTACGTCCTGTGCAAACTAAATGTATTGACTTTGCTGGAACGAAGGGAGAGAAAGAAGGAGGGAAGAAAGTGAGCTGCTTAAAGCTTGACAGCAGATTTAGCTGAAAGACAGCGTGAAGTCGCAGTAAGTAAAATAGGTTTTAATCTTTTAACTTTGGAAGATAGTTGGCTATTACTTTATATAGGGTCAGTTTATGTTGGTTTGGGTTGTTTGTTTTTCTTAAAATGAATGGCTTCTAATACAACTGACTGGGCTTTTGTCAGGCTAATACAGTAATGCTGCTTAATAAAATAAAACATTATACATTATACAAGAACGAGATCGCGGGTACAAGCGGCCGAGATGGGTTTTCTCCGCAGGGTGGCTGGTGTCTCCCTTAGGGATAAGGTGAGAAGTTCGGTCATCCGGGAGGGACTCGGAGTTGAACCGCTCCTCCTTCGCGTCGAAAGGAGCCAGTTGAGGTGGTTCGGGCACCTAGTTAGGATGCCACCTGGGCGCCTCCCTAGGGAGGTGTTCCAGGCACGTCCAGCTGGGAAGAGACCAAGGGGTAGACCTAGAACCAGGTGGAGGGATTATATCTCTTCGCTGGCCTGGGAGCGCCTTGGGATCCCCCAGTCAGAGCTGGTTGATGTGGCCAGGGAAAAGAAAGTTTGGGGCTCTCTGCTGGAACTGCTACCTCCGCGACCCGACCACGGATAAGCGGGAGAAGATGGATGGATGGATACATTGTGATAACAAAATCTCAATAAATATTTGATTTACAAGCACAATCAAATTGAACTGTCTATAAACTTCAAGATTCTGATTCTGACAGTTAATGTCTTACATTTTAAATACTCTGAGGTCCAGGGCCAGTTTTAGCGTAGTTACCTGCTAAGTGAATAATAAAAGCATGTAGTAACCCTAACAAGGCATTGTTCTCACTTTAAATCCTGTAGCTGCAAAAAGCCAAGTTAACTGCCAAGAAAAGCTAAATAAAGGTTTAACATAACAACACATGACAGTAAAAATCCATGAATTTGGTTGTAATGCTATTATAAACAAATAGAATACACTCATAAAGCTTTTCTTAAAGTACCTAAGCAGTCGATAAACTGTTAACAAGTTCTTTACAAGTGCCTATCAATGTCTTATAATCGTACTATGAATTGTGTCTTTAATGCTGTTATTAAGGCTTTTATATTCTCCTTAACACATGTTGATGTCAATAACAATAAGCATCGTATTATTACCTATTATCTAACACTTATTACAAGAGCCTAAATAGAAAATGTATATAGAAAATGTTTTTCTGTGCTCCACCGTCCAGGACGCAGATGATGATCCTCGTGCCCTTTCTGAGGTGACCAGCAGAGCCAGTAGTGATGACGTGAGTGGCGTTTGGACCTATGAGTGGAGTCTGGTCCACAGTCTGAGTCCTGAGTGGGAACTCAATATCTGTGACACTGAAATACAATCCAGGTGAGTGTATCCTGTATCCTGATTTAGAAACCATATGTTTTTACGTAGAAGTATGCCTGAGCAGTGAGCACATATACGTGTATACGATGAAACAGCACACTCTCACAGAAAGACACCTGAGTCTGTTGGGTTCCTCTGTGAATATCACTGAATGAGCTGCTTGACTTTAGCTTTCAAGGATCAAACCTTACAGTGCCAATGGTCAAAAAAGATAAAAATAAAATAAATAAATTGTAGTGGAGTATAAGTATAGAAGGCATAGAATGTAAATACTAAACTTTAAAGTTGTACGTAGTACAGTACTTGATTAAATGTAATTTCCAGTACCGAACACTACCGTCTTTTACTTTTTACAATATGTGCAGTTACCAACCAACTTGCCAGAGAGACTGTCTCCAGTAAACATGTTTTCCAACTTCATGTTTGCTCCGGCCTCTGGGTCTGTATATCTGTGCTGACCTCGTTCTGCCATCCTCCAGCTCTCCACATCAGTGGGACAGTCCCGAGAGGAGCAGATCGCTCAGCCCAGAGAGAAACTGTGAGGATCACAGAGATATGACCCGGCTGGACCCGGCCAAAGCTAAAAGCTCCAGTATGGATGAGAGGAGGGGCCGAGACCAGTCCCGCCGGGAATCGGGTAGGGTCACAGATATACATACTGCACTTTTAAACTTAAAGGGACAGTTCACCTCACTATAAACAACAATTTCTTTTTCATGTTTTGTGAAGAAACCTTTTTCTTCTTTTTTTAAACTGAACTATAATGATGCACTGAAATGTTGTGCAAGTCTATCTGAACTGAAAGTGTTATTTAGGAGCCAAATCATTAATGGTTATTATGAACAGGACCAGTAAAATCCCATTTGTTATTTCTTGTAATTGTAAAAGTAATTTCTTTCTGATTGTTTTGTAAAAAAACAAACAAATTAACAAGACAAACATGTAGCTGATGACGATTACCTAATATTTTATTTATAAGAAAAATGTATGCTAGAGGGGGTAGGACCAGAAACGTTATTTTTAAGCTCCTTCTTGCCCCCTGTTGAACATGAATTTTTTTACATTTTTTTTTCGTATTATTATTTTTTTGACCTGAGACTTTAACCATTTTCAGAGTCCAGAGGAAACCGGGAACAAGAGAGTGGCTACTTCTCTCCTGACAGAAGAGGTGTGGGTGAGCGGCAGATGGAGGAAGTCACCAAGCGGCCGTATCGTTACTACGAGAGAGGGCATGCTCTTCCCAACAATTATGTTCCTGAGCCCAAAGCCTGCGTCCCCTACAGGAACGTCAACCTCGGCACGCCCTCCCTCAGGAGGAACCCAGAGACATACCTGCAGGAGATTTGGAGAAGTGAATCTCCTGAGAGGTACACGTACCACTCCAACTTTAGACGAGGGGCTGATTCACAGAATAACTCGCCGACACGTCATAGCTCCGTGAGCCCAGATCGCTACAAATTAGCTGAATCTCATGTGGGCAGCCAGCGGAAAAGCTCCCTCTCCAGGAGTCAGGCTCGGTCTCACTCCACGTCTCATGGCTCCTCTCCGCTCCCATCACACGGTCTCTCTCGGCGAACATCCAGCAGGTCCAGTCCATCCCGCAGGAGGGGGTCCACCACCTCTCGGGCCGCCTCACCTTCTAGAGTCACCCCCAGCTCAGACTCTTTGCATTTAAAGAACGGAGACTACGATGCTCAGAGGAGATGCAGCCGGGACTTGAGGAGTCCTTCACAAGCTTCAAACAAACACAGTTTGGACTCTGAGAAGCTCTACAGGAATCTGGAGTCTATCTCCCGCCGTGGATCCTCGGCCATCCAGCACAACTCATACGAAGGATCTCAGTCATCTCCTCGAACCAGAACAGCCTTCAACAGCTCGGCCAACTCTCGCACACGCAGCAGCCGTGAAGTATCACCGGCCAGGAACGGCTACAGTACACACAGCCACACCCCCCCGAGGGAGCCCCCCTCCAGAGACAGCAGACTGTGTCCTTCTCAAGGCTCCTGGCAGGGGTCAGCTCACTCTTTACTCAGCATCCCACGCTCCCGCGGTTCCTCCACTTCAAGACGAGGGACAGACTCTCAGCTGCTTGGTGCTTCACTGTCACATGTTGCAATCGCAGAATCTGACATAAGCCACGAGAAGAATGACAATCAGGTCAGCGGTGATAGAAGCAGGAGCAACATTAGGAGAGGCATGGAGACCTTACTCATCTCGGAACCAAAGAAGGCTGCAGTGGAAGAAGAGGAGGTATGTATTTCAGGTAGAACTTGTCTACAGCCAATCTAATGTGGCTGAACTTTTTTTTTTTAACTATTGGGATTGCGATAAAATTAGATAGCAAACTCCTCAGGATAAATTGTAATAACTTATGTCATTTTCTTCTTTTACCGACTTTACCCAGTGCCACATGGTAAAATAGGTTGGTGAACATTAGGCACGTTCCTAACGACTAATTTCAATAGAAATGTGTACATAGACTAGTTGCCTCAGAAAACCATTGAGAGCCATTGTAAACATAGGTATCTAGCTAACATGTGCTTGTTTTAAATGTTAAAAAGGTCCCTTCGTTCTTCCGCAATGTGTCCAGCAAGATGCTAGCATGACTGTAGACTCAAGAGACAACTTTTCCAACTACATATCATTTAAAATGTGAATTAATGTCGATTTATCTGAGGTGGGGATGACCATAGACGACTACATTGTCCTGGCTGATATCCCTACGATCCAGCTGGAGTCAGAGGAGGAGGAGCTTACAGGTTTGAGGAGGAGGGACCAGAGTCCGAGCCCGTGCAGGGACCAGAGGCCCCGGACTCACAGGTGGGTGGGTCCGTATGATACTGTATGGTAACATTGCATGGCATCTATTCCAAGAAAGCAATAAAAAAAGTCCCATGACCAAAGCAAAAACTTTGGAGATATCTTTTGATCTATCCATGAGCCATTTTGTTAGTTATGGCCAAAGAAAGGAGGAGTGCCTTTGCAGAGGAATTCGAAATTTGCAGAAGGGAAAATAAGGATTTAAACTGTGCATAAACTATGTGTTTATTTCTCTGCACTTTAATTTGGCTACAAAGGAGCCAAGATGAAATGGACACCTACAGTTCAACGCTTGAGTCAGATGAGAGGGGGAGAGTCAGAGAGAGAGGCAGAGACAGACGAGAGAAATGTCGGGACTCTGAAAACGGACGTTCGTCTCAAAGACAGTCGGTCCCATCCACTCATTCACAGGTACAACGCTATAACTGCACAAATGTTCACCATTAAATCCATGTTGAAACAACAGAGATGTGACAATTTGTGACATATCAATAAGTCAATGGACAGACAAACAATCAACAACTTTTTCGATCATCCATGAATGGTAAAAGTCATTTATTGTCTCAGACTCAAAACTAAGATGGATAATTTTCCAAATGTCTGACATTTTATAGACCAAACAATCAGTTAAACTAAAAATGAATCAAGGATTAGTTGAAACAACAGAGCTTGTAACCCTGTCTGTTTGTCCTATCGAAGAGCTCAGATTATCAAGGTGGAAAACACAGATCCTCAAAGGTGGAGGAGCGAGCATCTGCTGAATGCCCGCAGATGCAGGTGAGCACGGTCTTGTGACTTCCCTGCGTCTGTATAAATCACATGGGAAAATGGGTCATTCATACATTCATCTTTAAGTAGATCCCTGATATTTATTTCAGCTCCGTCACCTCAGGTGCTCCTCTCACAGAAGCCCCTTGCAGGAAAAGTCATTAGTTAGCACTCTACTTTTTAGGGCAGCACGCTCATATGATTTATCATTTTTATATTAATAGGAAGTGAAAGAGGGATGGTTAAACTCAATATATCCTGCAGTTTCAGCGCTGTAGTGTCACGCCTAAAACAGATTGTTCACCAAAAGAAACAAAAGGTAGTTATTCCAATGCTTTGAATCACTAGTAGTTGATAGTAGTTCAGAAACAGTTACCGGTACATCACAATAATATTAATGAGAGCCACGTGTGATCTCACATTTATAACTTCCCCATTTTACATAACGCATGTTGTCTCTTTTTTCTCCTCAACACAATGTCTGTACAATATGATGCATGCGTGGTAAGTATTTTATATAGTGCTAACATGCTTTAAAAGTTTCAAGTCAGTCTAATAACGTTGCATCAGTTCCTCTTTCTCTGTTTAACAATGACAATCACTGTTTGCAAAAACTACACTTCCTCCTATTTTAACCTTCCCACTCTGCAGTGTGTTTCCCATTTTTGGTGGTTTGTAGTTTTGCCTGCCTCTCAATGCGTGCGTCAGAAATATTTTTTTATCACATTTAGACACGTTTGTCTGCCGCTGACGGTTTGCACTTCCTCTTGTTCACAATCAAACATGACACAGAAACACTAAAGAATGCTTTTAAAGAGCGTGCTCTCAATGCTTTCATTACAGGCGATGTAACCTGAAGGGGTGGATGTCAAGCCTGGATGACCATGGCAAGGTAAATGGAAGTTTTTTTAAATTGTGACTCTGAACATACTTTTGAAAAGAATCGTGTCATTTTTATTCTAATTCCTGTTGTTAACACACTGTCATAGACCAGACAGACGGTACCAAAAACAAGACTTGACACCTAAACTATTTATAAAGAAAGAAATGTTTTATAGTAATGAAAATGTGATAATTCCATTGGACTTGTTTACTGTGTTTTGCTTAGTGGAGGAAACACTGGTTTGTTCTGGCTGATTCTACACTGAGGTACTACAGAGACCCGGAGGCTGAGGAGGTAACAGCTGATATGTGACATAAAAGTGATTTCTGAAATGTTTTTGATTTTGATAGGACTGGGCAATATGGCCAACATGTTCCAAAAAGTCATATGTTGATAACAATACAATTTTTTTAATATAACTATAAGAAGTCTACATACCCAAGTAACCTCAATGTAATATTATTTTTACATAATATATTTATATTGCCAATTCCTAGATGTATGTTTATTATTGTTAATTCATTTTTATCTGCCTACAGGAATTTGAAAGGTTTTTATCCAGATCTGCCATAATAACATGACCAATATCATCAGCCTTCCTAAATGATACTATTAACTATTCATTTGTGTTTTGGGTCACGAACAGTCAGATGATCTGGACGGAGAGATAAACCTGACACCCTCTGTGAATGTGTCCGACTGCGATGTAGAGAAGAACTATGGACTCCAAATACAAGTGTGTACACCATCAGACAGATAGACAGTCAGACACAAACAACACCTCATATCTACATCAACTACACGTTGGGTTGCTTCCTGTTTAATAGTGTGTGTGGGTTGTGTGTGTGTGTGTGTGTGTGTGTGTGTGTGTGTGTGTGTGTGTGTGTGTGTGTGTGTGTGTGTGTGTGTGTGTGTGTGTGTGTGTGTGTGTATCTTTTGACTTCCTCCAGACAAAGAGAGCAGTGTTCACTCTCTCTGTTATGACCTCAAGGATACGGCGGAACTGGATAAAGTTACTAAAACAGGCGATCCAGAACAACGCGCAGTGAGTCCGACTTTATACTGAGAGACAGTGGTGAAGTTTTCAGATCCTTGACCAGAGACTTAAGTAGCAATACCACACTGATAACATACTCAGTTACAAGAAAAAGTACTGCAATGGAAAAGGTAAAATAGGTGTTATTTGCTAAATGTACTTAAAAGTTCAATCCAAAAGTACTCAAGGCAGATAAAAGTTAACATATTATATATTAAGTAATAAGGTTATTGATGATACCTAAAAATGTAAGCAGCATTTCACTTTATAGTTTTTGAATGTTGGAGCTTATTTGAAGAATTTAATATGCTGTTTGGGAGCTTCATAACATCTTACATCAATAGCCTCTTACTTTACTATAAATAACTACAATATATAATATACTTGTTAATACAAATAATTAATCAAAAGTAGTGATCCCAACAAAAAAACAGGAAGTCTGTCATAGTGAATTCTTGATGGTAATCATGTATTTCCAGCAAAAATGTGCTAAAATCCTGAATCTAATCTGCTCATTGACCTGGAAAGTCCTGAACACAGTGAGATCAGGCAGACAATGTGATTGGGTGGTCCGCCTGCAGCAAACCCCCTCTATCATCTTTCCTCTGATGTGTAACTCTACCTGCCTGTCTTTGCCTCACTCTGAACGCAGCCAATCAGACGACGGCAGAAAGAAAGAGAACCCCCTCTCCCGGAGACCGTCGTCATGCCAACCCTCTGCTCAGTTCACCTGCAGGGACTCCGGCTATGAAGCGACCACTTCCACCTCCAACGCCAGGGCTGCAAACTCCCATAAGGCCGAGCACCTCCTTGAGACAATAGAGGGGGATCTGGACGTTTCTCCATCCAGTCAGAGAGAGGAAGGGGAGGGCTGGGACCGAGAGCAGGCCAAGCGATTGGAGGAGAGGAACAAGTGGTTTGAGGAGGGGGTCCCCTTCAGTGAGATGAGCAGCAGGTGGGACGCCATGGAGCTCAAAAGGGGGAGTGTACCTGTGCCTGTCATTGAAACCTTGGACTCAGAGGTCAACAGGAAGTGGGTGGAATTAGAAGCGCTGTCATTTAGAGATGAGCAGGCTCTCATTGGAGCCCAGGCTCATCAGTCGAGCACAGCCCAGGCTACACTCACAGTCGTTACCTCCCAGGCGCATCAATCGAGCCCCGAAGAGGCCGAACAGTCAGCCACCAGTTCACAAACTGATATATTGAGCTCAAAGGAGGCTCTTCCATCCATAAATGGAGCCCAAGAAATTCAAACTAATAAAGCAGAAGCGCTACAGAAAGAGGTAAGAACGTTTCCATCCACCTGCTTTTATGATTATTCACAATATGCTTAAAGAACTTGAGTGGAAATGACCAAAACGTTTTAAAATCATGAAATGCAAAAAAGTATGATAACTCTCCCTCACATAAACAATTTCATTATCTTTGAATGAGGTAATCTAGTTGTTCCCCTAGTACCTGATGTTGTCTGACTGTAGAACTGGAGCCGCCTTCTGCTTACCTCCATGAACAACTACTAATATTTGCATAATGGGACAAATATTCACTAGCATTTGCCAATTTTCTCAAAATTCATGTCAATCTTCTTCTAATACATAATTATCTCACAGGCCCTTTCTCTTCGAGAGCAAGTGGAGAGCATTAAGAGGGAGCGTGCAGCCATGAGGATAGAGGTGGACAGCCCCTGTGGCCCCGGGGCCCCCTGCAGGGCCAGACTTGAAGCCATGGAGGCCGCCCATCAGAAAACACTTCAGGAGCTGCAGGAGAAACATGCGAGGGAGATTAAGGAGCTGGAGGAGCAGAGAGACAGGATGCTGCAGGAGGAGAGCCAGGCGGCCGCTAGAGGTAGGGCAGGAAGTGAAGCAGCTGACAGCTTAATTCAGAATGCCTCCTTTGTTAAATAAATACAACTTCTCAATAATTACTTTTAAAATCATGTTGATACTGTGATCCTAATGTTGTGTATTGAAGGCAGTTTAAATGAAAAGTTAACAAATCATTCATCATCACAGCCATGGAGTCACTGCGAGCTGCTCACAGGGAGGATCTGGAGAGAGAGGTGGAGAAGGCCAGGAGGCTGGCTGGAGGAGCTGCACACATGGAAGCTTCACACAGAGGCCACACGTGAGTTTATAATAGTCACTTTGTTATCATGCTTAGTGTTCTCCTTCTCACAGGCTCTCGCTGCCGGCTTGAGATGTTCTACACTAGACTGTGACCCCTGCATGACAGTGCATTATATCTACTCCATAACTTGTGTGTTTGTGTATGTCAGGCCGCAGGCGGACGTTTTGCACGGTGAGTTGGACGTGCTGTCAGAGCGTTACTCTCAGAAGTGCTTGGAGATCAGTCGCATGGAGCAGAACGGCCAGGGCCGAGAGATCGAGCTCGGGCGAAAGGAAAGAGAGATGGAGCAGCTCAGAAGAGAGAACCAGGTTTACATGCAGGCTACATTTAAATTGTTTCCATAGAATATTATAAGTAATATCAATCAAAATCTCTTTGTTTCTTATTTACAAAGGGTTAAACTAAAAGGAAGCTACTTGTTCACATGACATCCCAATGTAATCATTTGAGATTAAAATCTCTTTTCAGGAGCTTAAGGTCAAACTGGCAGAAGAGATCAGCCGCATGCGCCGGTTCATCACAGGCCAGAGGTCGGACACAACGGTATCTCTTGGCAACACTGAGCGCACTGCGTCAGAAGTAGAGGTATTGATAGCAATACATTTGTGACTAATTTAGATCCTACCTAATGCAAACTCATATGAAAAGTAGGTTAAACCTGTATACTAGGGCTGCTCGATTATGGCAAAAATCATCTCAATTATTTGGGTCAATAATTGTAATTGCGATTATTAAATGAGATTATTCATTGACTTTGAAAACATCCATTTATTGGAGAAAAAAATGTGAACAGTATGTTTTTAACAGTTGATTACCCTGAACTTTAAGTATAATTCAACTGAAAAACCCAAAAAAACAAAAAAAAATTTAAAAAAAGTAATAATAACAATTAAAAAAAATATAATCTTTTTATTTCGATTACGTTGTTTTCGTAATCGTTGCAAGCCATAATCGTAATTAAAATACGATTAATTGAGTAGCCCTACTGTATACTGTTGTTTAAAAGCTGCATTCCAACTCGGCTTGAAGGACTAATGTTGACATGGCTGGCATCATAGGGAAGCAGACAAAAATACATTTGACCAATTTGCGTTGGACCTTTGAAAACACTTTAAAGAAAGCAAATTGATTAATGCAATTGTACTGTTTGTCTGTTTTCCTTCAGCTACATTTCATGCATTCTTTTTTTCTTTTCTGTTGGCCTCATTTGTGTTGAGCATCTGTGGCTGGTCACATTGTATTGCAGCGCATACTGCCATCTACTGCCCGCAATTCAGCAGAACTACTTTTAGCTACAGGTGCACTGCTGGGTAGTTTTATCGACAAGTATGCATCATATTTTATTTTATGAACATAGGTCTTGTATGTAAAAGCTGAATATTCCCTCTGAAATGTACTGGAGTGAAGTATAAAAAGTAAAGCTCACAAAGTAAGAAGAAGTAACTTAAAATGGTACTTAAGTGTTTCAACTGTGTGATTTACTTAGTTACAAACCACTACTTTCCAATAAACATTCTGACTTCCAATTAATATGTGAATATTTTATATATTTTTAACTATTATAGCCAAATATCCTTTTGTCTTTCAGACATTACTAAGAGCAAAAGACAATGAGGTGCAGTATCTTAAAAAAGAAATCATCTGTCTGCAGAATGAAGTGCAGTCCCTTACAAAGGTATGTTTTATGATCCAATCTCCAAAATAATAAACATCTTCATGTTGAACATCCACAACTGTCATACCTGCCTGACTTTGATTTGTCTACCATATTTGTTCCTACCTCCTCTCTTTAGGATAAAGAAGCATCTTACGAGCGTTATAAGCAGGCCTACGTGGAGCTGAGTGACATGAGGGGTCGCAGCCAGCTGGAGACGGGCTCCCTCAACGAACACTTGAGACTGGCCAACGCTGCACTTCAGGAGGGAGCAAGACAAACTTAACCCGTGTGGACAGCTTTTAAAAAAACGTACCTTGAAGAACAATGACAACAAGCCAACATACTATATTTACAAAATACCACAATAAAACCATTACATTGCTATGACAGAATTTGCTGTTCTGAATGGATGGACTTCGAAGAGTCAGAATGAGAACTATTGTGTACTTGGAAACCACTGCCCACAGAATAAAAAAATAACAATTGTTTATCCATATGTTTTTGACTCCCTTTATTGAGTTAACAGAAAAACATGCAAACAAGAGTGAAGGCATAACTGGTAGTTTTGATAGCCTCACATGATATGAGATTTTAAAAAATAATATGGCAAAAGCAACAAATAGCAGAGGAAAGAGGGAGGAGATGGGTGGAGGTGGAGGGATATATTAGGGTGTGCCCCATCTTCCTTGTGCCGGCTGGTTTGCTCTCAGTCAGTATTGCAAAGCACCCTGTGGATGTAAATGTAAAAATAATTAGCTGCCATGAGCTTTCTATTGTTACCTCATTGTCAATGTTGCAAGTATGCCACAAACTACACCCTTTGACATTTAGTTTACACACCCTTAATACATGGACAAGATTGTGCATGAAACGCCAAAGCTACAGTGAGGTAGGTGTGGTAAATGTACACTTTGACTTTACCTTTTATTGTTTGGAGTTAGCTCAGTCATCGTCATCATCGTCTTCAGGGACGAAGATGTCATGCTCCTCCAGGAGAGCCGCAAAGTTCTTGCTGATCAGAGTTCCAACGTACAAGAAAGGCACCACAACGGCTGTCATGCGAATAAGACCAAATGGTGTCTGGAAACAAAAGGAGGTATAGTCAAGTGACAAAACCAATCCCCTCATACTGCTCTGTGGTATTTTGGTCCAGATTTGGGATTATAGACAAGGGTTTATAATGAAAGTCCAACACAAATATCTAATATCTATTCTTGAGTTACAGGTACAAAGGATTGACTAATCACAGGCACAGGATATTGCCTTAAATATGAGCAGATTGTCTCTCTCAGCTGTGAGACAGTGGGATCCAGTTGTCTCCTCAGTTGTCTCTGGCGATATTCCTTTTAATTTGGCTCTAGGCTACTGCCTCATGCTTCACTGTACTCGGCCTTTCTTGCCTTGACAACATGGCACACTAGATGTGTAGTTCCCATACAACTGAAACACAATATATTATCAGAGGCAAATGGTTACATTTGCACTTTATTTAAATGTCTTACATAATATGTCCATTGAAATGGCTAAACAAATAAGGGGTAATTACTTCCTGAACGCACGTCGTATAAACATGCATTCATTGGCTGACAGGTCGAACTCAGCGTGTGTTCTGTCTTTCAATTGGCTACAGCTGCTGTCAATCCAAACTGAAGTCCCGCCCACACTGTCAGTCATATTTTTGCTGGCTTTTCACTCGGTAACCAAAGCAGAATAAAACTCACTTTTTCCGGTTTGGGTAAGATTGCCCCCGACGACGTTGATACTACGGTCCTGCTCTGAGTCGACCTGGATATGTTGGATGTTTTCGAGCCGACGTTGCGGCAAATTTTACCCGCATTTTGGGTGAAAAGTCGCAGCCGCAGTGCACTTGACGCCATTTTTCCCAGTAATGTGATAGATAGGGTGGGACGTTGTGGGCGGGACTGGGTTGACTCTTATCTACGCGTCTTGACGGTGTTCTTGACCCATGATGTTGACGAGATGTTTAGGAAATCTAATTCAAACAATTCATTACTCTTTTATTAATTTCGCGTGAAGAAGAGGAATGCCTCTTCTGCGTTTGTAAGGTTAAAAAGTGACATTGAATGCGCATGTGACAATATTGTGGGATTTTCAGTTCGATATTAAAACATTTTCTCTTATGATAGGCCTTATATTTTCACAAACAAAAAGTGGGTTCACCTGTATGTTAATTTATTTTATTTTACAAATATTATTTATCAACAACAAATAGAAATAACAGCAAAAGTGAAGCATTGCAACTAAGCCAGGGTGTTTCATTTAATCAAAAACTATAATTAAATCAGGTGCGTTGAAAATCTTCTAAGTTTTTTTATTCTTCATAATAAATATTATATTATATATACAAGTGTTGACTTTGTCAGTATAATATAGGTGCCAGTCCATTTAGATGTGTGTATGATGATTTTAATCAATACATAATCCACCCGAGTAACTAAAGAGGGGTTTTCGACAATTATTGTGTTGGATGTAGGATATTCAAATACTTCCATCATGACTTTACTTCAAGACTACAAAGGCATATACCGCCATTTCTACTATATATAAAGAACGGATTAGGACATTAAATAAAATAACATTATTTAAAACATTAATGTCTTCTGTTTTACGTATACTGCTATTCCTTAGTCCCTGTAATGTGTAAACAATGTGAGATCTATTTTGAGTTGTGATGTTGTTTCTTTTTTACCATTAGCATTTGTGAATGTAGTATTTAATACATAAAATAAATAAGTAAAACAAAAATTGCAATTACACTATTTTACCATCAACATCTTTCTTATCATAAACATGTTTTTCCAAGAGGTGTAACGTCACCATACCATCGATGTGCGCGAGGCTGACTGCAGCACTTCCTCGACGCGGGGGGAGGGACTAGAGCGCGCTCCGCGGAGACGCGCACGGGAGGGAAGTGGAAAGGCGGAAGAAAGGACGTTGAATAAACTTGCCAACTTCTAGCCGAGCAGCTAGAAATACAGTCAGAGAACTGTTATGTTACAGAATAACTGTTTAGTTATTTCTACACAGATATTTTGTTAGCTCACCCACCGGCCTGTCTGCGCAAAGATATCTGAGCTTTACTTTGCTAACACCTTCACTCACCGACACGGGACTCCAGCAGTTTTCAAACAGACGACCCGGAGCCGTCCCGCGTCACAAAGTCACATTTAGCTGCTGTGAAAGTGCTGTGATAACCGGAACATTGTTATAACGGAAACCACACACA
>NW_011369251.1:189635-221729 GCF_000735185.1 Notothenia coriiceps | reverse complement strand
CTTTACAACCCCCTCCCACAAGAGTATTGATGATGCATGTTAATCTCTGAAAGCTCAGAGCTAAAGGGATGCCATTGTCACAGATGTTTGACATGTTCTGCTGTGAAAAGCTCATTTCTCTTGCCATTTCATATCAATCTTTTGTTGTCATACTTAAAACATCAGTTACGGTCTGTGCAGCTTCACAGGAGAAATGGTTTAACCTAAGGGATATCTTTTAGGAGTTGGACACATTTCTCAAAAGTGACCTCTTTCTTTTAAGCTATAGTTTTTGTTTGAAGCCCTTGTTCAATATTTAATTTGTGGCTTTATTTGTATCCTCTATTATCTTTCATATTTTCTTCAGCTATTTGCTGATTTGGGTTTCCTGTGGTTGGTCTAGGTAATTGACATATTCAGTTCAGTGTGAAAAGCATGTTCAAACAGAGAGAGAGTGAGAGTCCATATGAGCTAAATGTATTGTTGGTATGATTACTCTGTCCAGTCCAGCAGCTCTCAGGGATAGGCAAACACAGCTAGACTATAGCTCTAACATCCTCGTCTATATTTGGGCAGCTTCCTCCTTGAATGAGGTACACATATTGCTGAAACATATCTCTATGTCACAAAGAGTCTACCAAAATGAGTCAGTATTTGGTGAAATGTTGTGGTAAACACTGCTGCCAGGAAGTTGTGTAAATGGTTGGAGTTAATGGTATGTGGCAGTGAACATGTTGTTTTAAGCTCCTCGGCCTGCAGGGTAATTCTAAATAAGAAATGTAAATCAACGTCTTCCCTTCATTAGATACTAAAATGGTGGTGTTTTAACTGTAGCTCTACGATAAGCCCCCATTTTCACCTGTGGCGGTGTTGGCCCATATCACAGCAGACTGACTACACTTTTTTCCTGCCTCTGCATCCTCTCCTCAGGCCATTCCTGTCTCTTTAATACATCTCCTGAAAAAGCATTACGACTAAAGCTACAAAACCTGTTAAAAAGACTCACAATATTCCTACAAGTACACTTGCAACACTGACTTCCATCTTGTTTTTCTCCTGCACAGTGCATAAAGCCTAGACCACTTTCCTAGTGTCACTCATGATGCACAGCTTCATGGGAGGGGGCCTCTTTTGTGCCATTGTGGGAAACATCCTGTTGGTGGTGTCCGCAGCCACAGACTACTGGATGCAGTACCGTCTGTCCGGCAGCTTTGCCCACCAGGGCCTGTGGAGGTACTGCATGTCTGGCAAGTGTTACATGCAGACTGACAGCATTGGTAAGTGGGAAATACATTCTTCTTCCCCTAATAATTCCCATCTGTCTCCCTGAGTCAATAACACATTTTGAGGTAACTTTCAACTTCCAGGTCGAGTAGAACGACAGCAACAATGGTGGAACACATATTTACATATTTTACCTACAATAAGAGTCTAAAGTCATGCTGGCAGCTCTATAAAGCTGTAGCCTATTTAGTTTAATGCTAATGTCAGCATGCTAGCATGTTCACAAGGAAAATGCTATTTGGTATTTGGTCGAAAGGTATTGTTAAAGTTACATTTTGGCCTAATGATCAAATGTTCAAAATGTTTTAGTGGTGGACTGATATAGCTATTCCTTGAAACATTCATACCTGGCTACACATTTAAATACTGCAATAATATAGTATACAAAAAAGGAATAGCATCTTACTGAAGTAAAATTAAAAAAAACATTAAAAAAGTTTAACATTGAGTGACAGGCTTTTTTAACACTTCATAACAACATTTCGTAGTTTGGATGTGTCTGGAGTTAAATTGGTCGGTTTCATTTCTAGCGAGTTTTCAAATGACCCAGAGTACATTTTAGTATGAAACTGTTCATACCAAATGAAAGGTTTATCATGGTTAACATAATATTCTATATCATATCTTCGTTCTCTCTCCTACAGCCTACTGGAATGCCACTCGTGCTTTCATGATCCTTTCTGCCATGTCATGCTTTGCTGGCATCATCGCAGGAATCCTCTCATTTGCCCACTTTTCGGCCTTTGAGAGGTTCAACCGCTCATTTGCTGCTGGGATCATGTTCTTTGTTTCAAGTGAGTCATGGATACAATCAACCAAATTACGTCATTTTTTTTTTTCATCACATCTGCCATTATTATTTAATTTTATATCAATAAAGTTTACTACGCCTGCTATTGAAACTCTTCCAACTCAGATGAAATGAACTTTTATGGATATTATTTTAATATGTGTCACTCTCTGCCCAATATGTCAGCTCTCTTTGTTCTGCTTGCAATGGCCATTTACACTGGAGTGACTGTGAACTTCCTGGGCAAGCGCTTTGGGGACTGGCGCTTCTCTTGGTCCTACATACTAGGCTGGGTGGCACTGCTCATGAACTTCTTTGCAGGTTTGTTCAAATGAAGTAGTGCAGTACAGTTGGTGTAACTACTTTCTTTATCAGTTTGACTCTTTTTTTTAAATATGACATTGTTATTTGCACACAGAGAAAACGTTATAAACCTTAATTAACAGCTCAGCTCAGCACACAAACACTTACATGTTCTTGAATTTTATTTACAGAAATGGTTGGTTACTACAGACTTTTTAGCTTTTATTTTGCACTTAAATGCTAACAATACAGTTTTCAGTCTCACACATCAGTAACTTTAACTACAAGAGAATAATGTCTTGCTGTCAAACATTGTGTATTAGCCTACAGGACAACATATTGTTATAGTGCCATAAACTTGTGGTAACATGACCTATGTTTTGTTTTGCAGGTATATTCTACATGTGTGCCTACAGAATGCATGAGTGCAGAAGAGTTGCAGGCCCACGTTAAAGTAAACAGGAAATAATGTGTCAAGGGTGCAAAGAATAACAATTCCCTCTCGAAAATTGAGAATTAACTGTAAAATAATAAAATTTGGAATTTGCTTATGCACCAAANGAGTGACAGGCTTTCATTACATAGCTCGCATTATTCACATGCAATGTGCCTTTTTTGCGTAAATGTGTGATGCATAAATTGTTTTTGTTTATTACATGATACATTTCTCATGGTTCTTTGCCATTATCATGTAATAAACAAAAACAATTTATGCATCACACATTTACGCAAAAAAGGCACATTGCATGTGAATAATGCGAGCTATGTAATGAAAGCCTGTCACTCTCACATGGTGGAGGCCCTCTAGGCCCACCTGTAAGACATACACTTTCTGGTTAACATTTTCTGATATGCAATCTACTTTATTATTTTTATCCCACATCTAAGTGTCAGTAGCAATTAACAAACGACCCGACATCATCTTACCTGAATTTATCAGGATAAATGAACCGTCTTAAGTACCAGCCTTTCCTCAGGGAAAGAGTGAGAGAGAGTGCAAGCCGGGAGAGAGTGAAACGTCAAAGAGGAATCCCTAGGCTGAACTCCAAAAAGTTATCCCCTCCACTTTTCTGTTGATGGAGGCACAATCCTCTAAAACAATCAGCACAGAACAAATGCACTTGAGCTGGTGGGCCAAAAGCCACGTGACTCTTTCACACTGAACTACATGGGAGTATTTTGGGGGGTCAGGGGAGAGGGGAGGGTGATTGATGGGGGAGGGTGTGGTATACGAGGGCGCTGCACTACAGTCCCCGTCTGTTGTTCTATATGGCATTCTGGAACTGTGGATATGCATAGGCTTGCAGTACTGCACCGGTCAATGGAACATGCTGAAGCGCGCACTTTCTTTCACTGTGGCTGGGGTGTGGTTACGGGGACACGCTTACAACAGACCCATGACCAAAGAGCTGCTTAAAAAACAGAGTGCTTAACATGTTCACTCTGAATATGTAACACCATGGCAGAAACACTGACAGTAAAAGGCTGCCAAATACTGAATATGAAAAATATAATGCAAGCTATATTTGGCATGCATATAATAACACAAATATAATGCACACGTAGCAATGTTATTCACACAACTTAATTAAAGCATTAACAGCTGCTATGATGGAGGGGTTATTCGAGGTTAGTAAATTAATTTGAGAACAGGTAATTACATGTCAAATGGTCTGTGTTAATATTCAGGAAAATGTCCTCTGGGACACCTGAGCAGTGATTCCATCTTTTGTAATTAGCTACCTAATTATTCCACATAAGGGATTTTTGTAGGTAATTAGATTTATAGGACAATACAATAAGAATACCCTGCTTGATAACGAATAATGCAAAAGATAAAAACACAAGGTACCAAGCTTATTTCTAAGGTGGACGCATGAAAAAAGTCTGATACTAGGAAAACTAAAACATCATTATCTTTAAACTGCACATATCTATTTTGGGTTTGGGGTACATTAGAACTCTAGCAGTAAAGTATCGTTCTTACTTTTGTGGTTAGTATGTGTAGCTTACTGACTCATTCTCTTACTGTGAACACTTCAGCTTCCTCATTTGTGAATAAGCATGCCCTTTACCAAAGGGATCTTAAAAAACAAACAAAAAAACAACTCAAATATGGTGAGTGGGTTGTTTTTATATCGACTGTTCAGGTAAAATATGTAATCTACATTTGTCCATTGGTGGTGTAGAAACATTTAAATAGAGATGGAATGAAACAAAGCACCAAGTAAAATCCTCCACATGAAAATCACCTATCATATTAAATAATAAATGTGTATGGTATGATGGCTGGTTATCTGAGACATGAGAAAGAGATAGACACTGGTGTGTCAATAATCAGGTATAACGTTTACTGACCTCCACAGGAAGCAGGTGTACATATAACAAGTATGTGGTAAATGATCTTGCAACCCATTTCGAGGTAATCCAATTTATCTTCAATGTCACACTTTCCTCAACTATCATGCACTTCCTCATTTAACCATCGCACGGCACGCCATTTCCTTTTTGAGAGTGTAACATAAACACTAGCAGCATTAGGAAACATTGATCACTTTTTTTAACGTTCAGTGGCGGCCAGTAAGGGTTATTACTTATACCAATCTGTTTGGAGTTATTTTGGCTTTTACCATTCCTGTGTTTTATATTTGTTAGTGTTGCATCCCTGTGGATTGAGCCTTTCAAATGATTTGGCTTTTCAAATGATTTGGCTGATAACATATCTTCATATATTTAGCCGTGCAGCATTGTCAATTCAATTGTCAAGTATTTTATATCATTGATGTTACCAACAGCTATTCAGAATCTTTATGCGATGGGATGTGTTGAGCACTGCACAATAGCTCCATCTGCTGCACTTATGTATAAGGCATCCGATCACCATGATGGAAACATCTTTTTGAATATGTTTTTCCTCTCAACAGAAGATGGATCAGGGTAAAACATGTATCCCTCTCAGTCATAGGTCATACTGGACACTGTTTACTGGTTGGCCTGCTGCTGTCATTGAAGCCTTTCCATGATCCTCCATTCTGTGTCTCCCACAGGAGAGGCAGAGAAGAGGTGAGGGCCGGGGGCGTCTGATCTCATGGGTCAACCTGAAAACACCTCCCTCTGTGGGCTCCCGGCTGAGGAATCAAAGGTTTAGTTGCTGTTCCAAATACTACTGCACTATAAAACATTCAAAAGTAAGGGATCATCAAGTGTGTGTGTGTGTGGGAAGAAATGGGATTAACTTGGGGCCCGCTGAGTTTACATTATTTTTCTATATTTAATATTAAGGTTATTTTTCTAGCTAATTCCACGTTGCTTTGAAAATGTACATTTGTTTTGTATGTGTGACTGCTTTGGTGGAAGTGCTATCCAATGTCAACAAAATATTTCAGTTTCAATATGAATTTAATTTTGTAGTGTCTCCTCCACTTGAACTTACAGTGGGGAAAAAGGTTAAAATGAATAAAATATGTCCCAACAAATCAGGATTTCAAATACCTATTTGAAAAGAGAGAATTCACTTTTATGCCTTTGGACCTTGTACACTTTTCTTTGCTGGACTGCCTCGTTAGTGATCATCGAGTGTCACTTACTACAGGGGTCAATGTTGAGCAGTTGAGCTCTACCTGTAAATGCCTCCTTTGTTGTGTGCTGCTGCGGATTGAAAACAAATGCATTGAAAGGAGGCATTTTTCTATATGTAATACTAAGTACTGAGAAGGATCTTGGAATACTGATAACACAGAGGGGTGATCTAAGGACACACTGTGAAGTTAGCTACCTGACTCTGAAGAGAAACTCTTCAATTCACCGAGCATCACATCACTGGAAACTGAGAGGAGGCTGATCAAAGAGCAAGCAAGTGAAAGAGAATAATAGGATGTAATGGTGAGACACACTGTAGGGTATATCATGATGATCAGCACAACAGAGAATTATGGAGGAAAATAAAACAGATCGGACATCTTTACAAAGGCTTTGTATGTTTATCCATCAACACATGGCAAGGGGTGAATCAACATACAGCAGCAGAACACAGAAATGAGGGTAAGCATTAACATAATGCAGCCTATAGTTAATACTCTAATAAGCTTCTCATTTATGCATTTCAAGTGTAAACATGTTTTACATATTTCTAACATTTAATTGCATTTGTAATGGAATACTATATTGTAAAACAGGGTTACCTTGGCAGTTGTTTTCCCCAGCCATGTCTTGTGTGGCGCTGCAGAAACTTAGTTGTCCTGGATCAAATGAAAGAATAATCACAAGATTACCGTACTTTAATAACTCAAGATATGGAAACAACACATTGTTATCAAATCATGCGTGTTGTTGACTGAAAGGAAAATCTGTATCAGCCTATAAACCATATGGAAACATTTGATGAAAGTACATAGGGAGCAGTCTTTAAGACAGTGTTATTAAGATTATAGAATTATAGTTTATTATTGCAACATGCTGAAAAAGGGAATGTAAAGACAGGTATTATAAACCTACATGTCGAGATTCAACCAAACACAATTTGTGACAGGATCTATGAAAAACCTAAACACATGCAAAATATAACAAATATAGAAAGTAAATATGTATGCTTGCATGATGAAGCAAGTCAAATTGCTGACTGCAAAAATACCACTTTAATTCAGGTCTTGAATATACACATGATTCACTCGGATACATGTTTGCTGTTGCAGCACACATTCAAAGAATACCTTGTTTATTACTCCATAAATGTAAGCGTTAGACGTTAAGTTACATTAACTGCTAATATGCCTTTTTTAACATTGCATATTGATACTGCAATTTATTTTCAAAGAAACGCAAAAATCAATTGCAGCCCTAAAATAAACCTAAATCAAAAGCATTGCCTTCATCAGTGAGATGATAAAGCATTGTGCATTTTGCTCCATAAGGTTCTGTGTGACCAAGACGAACAGCATGGTTGTAAAGTGATAGCAAAAAGGAAAGAAACATTTTGGGTTTTCTTCATATAAAGCGTAATAAATGTACAGGCATGGTGTATACTTAGATTTATTATGAATACATAAATTAAAAATTAATGTGAGTTTGGCAGATTATACAGGAATGTAGAACAAAACACAGAATATTCACTGAAATAAATATAAGATCGATTCGAGTAATTAAAATATAGAAACAAATATCATACAATAAAAAATAGATATAAAATATAGTTAAAAAATAATATAGACATCAGACAGTTGTAGCAACTCTGACAGGAGCTGGAGGGACAAATGTGGGGAGAGCCATCGATCTCTCAGAGGGAGTCTGAAACAACAAACACACAGGTTATCTACTATTAAGCAACACAGAAGAAGCATTTGTCTGCTTATGCATCTTTTATGAGAACGTTTACCAGGTTTAATCTGTTGTAGTCAGGGGGAGACTTCAGTCCTCCTGTCAGCAGGATATGAGGAGTCGTTTCTGTTTGGGTTGTTATTGCCTGCGAGAGAAAAGAAAGACATTGAAACAACCGGCCGAGAGACAGGAGCAGTATTCATTGTATCATTAGCCCTTCATGATTCAAGATGAAACAGATTCTTCTATCACATAATGATAGCATTATAAGGGTATTGGGTGAGGAGCTCACAAACACAGAGCCATTAGAGA
This sequence comes from Notothenia coriiceps, assembly GCF_000735185.1. NCBI lineage: Eukaryota > Metazoa > Chordata > Actinopteri > Perciformes > Nototheniidae > Notothenia > Notothenia coriiceps. The sequence continues at coordinate 213,748 of NW_011369251.1, read as the reverse complement.
ATTACAATAAATGACGTGGGATAAAACCAATAGGATCAAAAACAAAAACATGATAGCAAGAATACACCCCAAGTTGTTCAGACAAAGAACTCCACACCCTGTAACAAGACCACAACTTAAATATATGACATACCATATATTATGCATGATAAGGAGTGTATGGCATTTATATACATAACTTAATGTGCCCTTTTTTATTATGTTTTAGTAAAATTATTCTAACCTTCTCAACTGCTCTGGACACTGGATATCTTGTCTGCCGACCTACAAAACAGAGGGAAGAAGGTCCAAATGTGATATTTCACCCGGTTTAAAAATGGATCGGTATTTTTTGCAAAGCCATCACCTACTTTTGTTCTTGTTTGAGTGGAAACAGAAGTAAATGGCGATGCCCAGCAGGATGATGAAGAGCAGACTGCAGGGGATTCCAGCTGCGATGCCCGCGATGGCAGCTCTACTCAGCCCTTCCCCTAGTATCACCATCACAACAAGTAGGGAATAAAGGGGACTACTGTAGAAAGAAAAGATGATTTCATTAAAACACACTAACTGATAATGAGCCATACCTGGACCAATTCTCTGGACCTTAGACGGCTCTCCTTCCGTCATAAGAGCTTTAGGGATGACTCGAAATCTGTACGTCAAGCTGGGATCGAGGAAAAAGACGTCCACACTCCTGACAGAGCCAGGTTTCTGCTGGATGGTTTGAAAAACATCTGCACTGCCTCTCTTCTGGGTGCCGGTACGACTTTTGTTCGGAAGGGATGGTCCTTTCATTTGGATGTCAAAGCCTATGTACAAAGCACATGCAATTATGTTTTGTTTGATACTAGTATAAAGTTGACTCATCACAAAAGTGGTACCACATTTTTTAATGAGGAAAACTAAGGTGTTATTTGATGTACATATATAGATTGATAGACAGACAGTTTATTGATCCCAATTTGGGAAATGTTTGCGCTGCAGCAGCATAAAACATACACAAGGCAATGTACATAAGAGAAATTAAGACAAGAAATAAAACAGTCCAAAATATTTCAGAAATAGAAATAAAAAAGCATTAAAAAATAAACTAGCAGAGATGGAGACAAAACAAATTCTGACATTTGCTATTTGCAGCACTTTGTTCCTTTAATTATTTGTTCCCAAAACACCACGGCTTCACACATTACACAATATTTACACCCCTATGCTCTATGTCGACTGTCTGTTTTCAACTGTGTGGAGTTCTGCTGAGATGTACACATTCAAAACAGGAAGGTTGGGTTTGTGTGTGTGCTGTTCAAAGATTTTCTTGTGAGAAAAAAATGAATCTGGAGAATCACTGCTTTACCTGTAACGACAGAGGTAGGCGGGACCTCCCAGGTCAACGTGACGATGGTGCCGTTGAGATTACCGAACAAACTGAAATCTGAGATGGATGGTCCTGGAAAGAGAGGGATTATGAGCAAGGGGGCGATCAAGAGAGGGCACGAGAGAGAGAGGGGGATAACAAGACTAGAGGGCTTTGTTCGACAGGGAAAGAGCAATCTCAGGTATTCCTTAGCTCTGAGGGCCCGTTGTTTCTTTTTACTTTTGTAATGCAAGTGTTTCATATCAGAAGCTGAAGGCAACAGAATACTTACAGTATTTTTTAAATAATAAAGTGTGTGGCAGAAGACCGGACTATCAATATAACATTGTCAAACATGTTGTTACCAATGTTTAGTATTGGACATCAAAAAAATAAATAAAAATAAAACCTTCATATCAAAATTAAGTGTTTTCCTATTTTATTTTTAATTAACAATTAGTAAATTGTTAGTCTGCCGATTGTTTCCCTGTTTTAACAATTCAAAGTTTGGTCTGCAACATGCCAAGAGGTGCCCAAAATGCATCTTAAGAGTCCTAAAGCCCAAGGTGACACATTTAAATGTTTGGCAGTCAAACGTATATAGATTTATATCACAGGAGTTACTTAAGAAATTAATTTTCTTATAATCTGAATTGTTACCGATTCATTTTACATTTATCAGGAAGATGATTGATTAACATTTTCATTCCTTTTCTGTATTCATCTATCTATCTATTAATTCTCCTTCAGAGTGTCAAATTACATATTCACTTATTAGCAGCATTTCAATGTTTTAGTTATTCAATTTAGGGCTACATTTTCGTATTTATATATTGACATATATTTAATATGTCTTTATATATTCATGTTTAACCTTCTAAAAATGCCACCTAAAATTATTTTTAATGTTTTACTTATAAAATAGTCAAATTAAATGAAGCAAAAATACAAGAACCTGAAAACTGCATGTCCTGCAGTACTTCAGTATCTGGAGTTTTACCACAGCTTCATTTGACAGCAGCCACACTGCACCTTGTAAGTGAACTTCCCTCCTCTGGCTGCCCAGTGGGTTGCTGCAGGTGCAGGTGTAGTTCTGGAGGATGAAGTTGCTGACATTGTAATCCCGAATCTGGAGCTGTGTGGCATTGCTGCTGATCTGGTATGTTGTTCCCGCGGCGACGGTCTCGCTGCCTTGGGACCAGGACACCACAGCTTCAGGCGAGGCCTCACTCACACACTCGATGGTGACCACTATTTTGCCGTCAGAGGAAACTCTAGTCCTCACAAAAGGCAGGAACTTTATTGGACTACCTGGGGAAGAAAATAATGTTGTTCTGGGCTGCCTACTACCTTCTCTAATGAACACACAAAGTGTCATTTTTGTAAGAACCAAATACTGGCTTCTTTATCTGAAAACGTAAGACTTACTTGCAGTCACGCTGCACTGATTCTGTTCCACTGGGTGGTCTGCCATGCACGTGACAGTTTTCCCATTGAGGTTATCTGAGGCGTTGAAGGTCAGGCTGAAGGTCTCCGCTCCGCTGCTGGTGTTGCTCAGTGTTGGGAAAGAAAGCACGGCCTGTGGGGTTCCCCCCGGCCACATACAGTAGTACTGCAGATTGACGTTATTTACCGACTGCGCCGAGCACATCGGGTTGCCTGACGGTCTCTCTGTCCAAAGGAAAAGAATGTATCAGACATTATTCAAATGAACCAGGCATTCAGTCAAATGTGGGTGTTATTCAGACAAGCATGCGGAGTCAGAGCCATGTATTTGCAGGAACTTTAAGTTGTCCTAATTATTGTAATTTCAGCCATCTTCTTTTACAGTAGGTGCAAAGATAGACTGCAATCTCATAGCTCTACTAAAGATATTAAAACACTATCCTTGAAGTATATAATGTAGCGATATGTAAATTCAAAACAGAAAGTTCTGTTATTTTCAGAAATGTTGATACAAGTTGAAACAGTCCTTTCAAATGCTCACCAAAAAAGGTAAAATTATGCTTTAGACTTACCATAAACTTTTAAAAGGATGTTCATTTGAAGCTTTTCTTTAGACTGCTCAGTGACCAGCGTGCATGTATAAGTGCCTGTTTGATTGGTCTGCACATTTGTTAGATTTAAGACTCCGTTGAGTTGATCAGGAATCTGACTACCGAAGTCCCACTTGGCAGTCGGCAGTGGGAACCCTTCAGCTTTGCAGGAAACGCTCAGCGTATCTCCTGATAAATAGAAAGGCTGAGCTGGAAGAGCCTCCAGTATTGGTTTTTCTGGTCCATCTATAAACAGATCACATATAAAAAGAGGAGTCTCATGAGAAGGAGGGGATACTATCAAGGGACAGATCTATAAAGACATTTTATTAATCTTACACAGCACAGTGACGTTTATGTGAGTTGTCACAGTGCTGAAGGGGTTCTTCAGGAACACCGTGTACCGTCCTGTGTCTTTTCGGTTTGGCCCGTGGATCACAAGGCTCCTCTCCTGCACTGTGTACTGCGAGTTGGAATTTATTTCTATATCATTGAATAACCACATCTGTTGCTGGACCACTCCCTGCAGCATGCTGTACTGAAGGGAGAACGGTTTAGGTCCCTCTATGGCAAATTCAGGCTGTGTCAGAATCACATTCTGGATTCTTTCTGTAAAAGAAAAAGGATTTAGAAGAACAGTTGGGTGAAGTAATTAGAGCAGGTCACTGTGGTTGTACCCGTTTGACTTTAAAATGCACCAAAAGTACAAAGCACATTTCATTTAGATGGAAAAACTAGACTGAATTGTAAAGATAATAAATAGTGAAACTTTCTGAATGCCTGAAAGACTCCCAAAGTGCATTTTTGTTTTCCTTTAACACATAACACGGTTCATTACACAACCACCATCAGCAGCCCTGGAACTGGGAGGAATTCAGAGAAATTGCTTTAGCATTATCCAGAAGTAGCCGATTGAACCTGGATTTCCACCATCCTGCTGCCCATAAATATAGCAGTTAAGTTCAAAATAAAGGTTTAGTTAGGAAATGGGTGTGGTCCGAGCGAGGACTCTTCTAATTTAGGGCCCTAGCCTACATTAGCGGCCACTTTAGCTGGTTTGATCCCATCAAAAGATGGTCTATAAAGAAAAAGTGTCAGACTGTAGAACATTCAGGTTAATAAAGGTTTAAGCAGACATTAAATGCAAACCCTAACGGTACACAATCATGTTTCTCACCAAATACTTCCAAAGTGAAAGAAGTCACGGATTTGGCCAGTCCAGATTTTGTCATTTCAAACGTGTAGTTACTGGTATATCCAAGTGTCACATTGACAAAGGTAAGGGATCCCTTTGGCTCAATGTTCAGCACCTTCTTTCTGTCTTCGTCTATGTCTGGGGGGACATCAGAGCCAATAGTCCATGTGACGACAGGTAAGTCTCCCATGAGCCAGGTAACAGTTGGGTCATCGGCCCCGGTGAAGGACACAGCCAGAGTCACATCGCTGCCAGCTAAAGCATTCACCAGAGTATGACCGACAGGAGAGACCACCAGCTGACTGGAAGCAACTGTATAATCAGTTAGAAGGAGGAAATATTATAAATATGTATCTCTTCGTTCTCCAAATCCATGTTACAGTAGGCCTACATGCTATAAATACTGGAAAGTGAATATGGTCTGTTCCTACTAAAGTAAGCACACATATCATGTGAAACCTTAACAAAATGAGCAACATGAGAACAATTTAAAGCTAATTTCCTGTGTGGCTCCTAATGACAACCTTATAGTCTAGGTAGGAACAAGCAGAGCAAACATGCTATTTCAATCCAGGAATTTTGTTTTAGGCTTACCTTGAAAAGAAAAGCTAAAAATGGCCAGAAAAACTGCGCATAATCTCCCAAATCCACCAAGCCACGCCATTTCAGTGAAACAGGACGACAGCCGAATTCGTTTTTCTGTTTTGAGTTGATTTAAAGGGTATATTTTGGCACATGAAAAGCAAATAAATGCCCTTGGTGTCTTGGACAACGAGACTGAACAGTGTGTGGTCTGCTGTAGCAGGGCGCGTGAGTGGCTCACCTGTGCTGAATCAAAGCCTTGATTGTGCACGTGAGGCCACGCCCCTAGTCTAATTTAACATCATAGTTCCGACTTTAATTCTGTTTAGCTATAAGCCATTATTACACTAATATAACGTGAGACATGAAGAGACTGATGATTTATTGTTTCAGTTTGAGTATAATATGTAAACAGGTAAGGTCTTCATGGTGGTACCTTTACCACAGCAGTCAATTTGAAAGTAGCCTAGTGTGAGAAAGTAAACACGTTAAGCCTGTTTAGTGTCCAGCATTGCATATGTTCGATTTTACACTAAACACGCACCTTATTTCTCCTCTGTGTACAAAGGTCCGTTTTTAATCAACAGTCCATGTTTTGTGTTGTGTTTAATATTATATAAGAGTGTTCCTAAATGCAAGATGGCTAGCTGCAATACAACCTTGACATTTAAAATGAAATGGTCTACTTAGTCCTGCTTCCTTTCACATTTAAAAATAAATATATATTATTATTATTTCAAAATAGTCCCACTGTTTTAATTTCATGTCACTTTTACCAAAAGCCATTAAATATAAAAATGTAAAAAAGAACAACAGGTTGTTGCTTTGGTCTGAATGAGAAATTAGACGATCAATTGTTTAACACAAGAATCAAATAATTGAAATTAAAATGACCTGAAATAATTGCTTTATTAAATTGTTGGAGCAGTTTTCTGAAAGCGATTTAACTTTTTGTTCAGTCTGCTGTTTGTGCTGCTGGTGTTTTTAACTATTAGCAGGCTATAAAAAGCCCTCAATATGGCACAGTATGATTCAACAGCAACATTATCATACCTTTATGAAAGTAGGATTTACTGCAGGATTTTGTTTAAGACTGAAACAATATGTGTACCAAAAGGATAACTAAGTATTGCTGCATGAGTGAACATAACATGCTGCAGAAATCGTTTTCCGGACAAATGATATTTATTTACCATGTTATAGAACAAGAACACCGTCTAAAAATGAATACACTAAATCCTCCTTTCTCACCACTCCAACATAAATGGTTCTTTCTTCACAATGTTACCTCGATTTAATCTCTTATACCTGTATACACGTCAAATTCAAACCAACAAAAGTGCATCAAAAGAACAGTCACAGGTGTTTAGATATGAAAAAGACTGCTGCTTTATTGTCATAGTAATGTTCTGTACAATCAACAGATTATTGAGGCGCTTATGGTTCAATTCAGATTCATGACCATCTTCCTTTGCTTATACTGAGACACACAGTCTTAATCCTGAAACCCTGCTACAAATCACACAAGCTTTACAAATCACCAGCAGGCATGACGCTAATCTTGAAAGGAATAATCATCTTGACATGTGGGTCCATATTTACAAATATCATTTACAGAAACTGCACCTCGTAACATGCGTGACTACAGATTCACAAGATTAAACAGCAGAGTCAAGCAACTGTTGATGAAATGTATTGCTCCGGCAGTGTAATAAAACAGCAGCATGAATTATACCAATAGACATTTCTGTGGTTCAATTATTGCATATAGACAGCTTGTCTTAAATCAGATTCTGAGCCTGTGATACAGATGAGTTTAGACGTTAAAATGCACATAAAGGACAAGATGATTCTTGTGTGGTGGTCTGGGTGGGCTGCAGATAGTGTTTCTCAGTACTCCTCTCCCGTCAGTACCTCCCTGCATATATCAGGAGTCACAATCTCAAACAGAGGGATTAGACAGATGCATAAACTGCTCCTCCGGTCGTGCCTGTGCAATTCAGTCCAGTTATTCATTCAGAGTCCTGCAAGGAGAGAAGACAATGCAGAGAGATAGTTGTAATTCAAGACAAGAGTTGCAATTAAAATCTTTTATTATTAGCTTAGCTTCCGCTTCCACAGTACACAATATAGTCTTTGCCAGAGAATTTAATTAGGTTTTCAAGCTGAAGAGATGGTGATATAAAAAGGATGTAACAATAATATTCCAAGCAGATAATTGTATCTTTCCAAACCAGAGGTAACTTTACAGCATATGCACACACAAGCTGAACATGTATTAAGTAAGTCATAATAAAGAGGAAGATATAGATTTATTAAGAATAATGATTTGTGCCCACTCAATTGATATAAATATTACAAACTCTTAATGTTACGATATATAGGAAGGATTCTGTCCAAAATGATCGAATCTTTGTTTTTTTGCCATAGCTAAAAAACTAAGAGCATGGTTAGAGCCATCTGATATCCCTTGCTGACATAAGAGCTGTGAGAAATAGTTGATTCATTGTTTAGTTGATTAAGGGGAAATTAATCTGCACATTTTTCAATAATCCAAGCTTCTACATTGGCTTGGAGATTGAAACATCTCTTTATTGGCAGCATCAGGTAAAGGCATCAAATGCACTCCATACACTTTTTTAATGATCTATTAATCATGGAAGGCATTTTCTAAGCTATTGTGAATAGTTTGTTACTGAACCTTGAGATCCTTGCTGAAGATGTGTGTTGATGGGTTTAGTAAATTATAATATCTAGTTGTTATGTCAGGCTCTACACTGGTAGATTCAGGGAAACTCACCCTTCTGCCAAGTTGTTCTCCCTGCTTATGCTCCCAAAGCCTCTATATCCTCCCTGCCTCCTTCAGTCTGGCCATCAGGTCGTCCACCGTCTCCACCTTCACCCCCGCCTCTCTTTGGGCAGGCTCGTCCACCCTCAACACCTCCAACCGTGACGTGATGTCCACCCCTAAGTCAGCAGGCTTCACGTTGGCTATCTTCTTCTTCTTGGCTTTCTGAAAGTAGGGAAACACAGGAGTGGGATAAAGAACAGATTCTGTACTATTTGTTTTTTAAAAAGTACCTGTCAATCAAACTATGATGAATTTTGAATGCTGAATAGAGTGGAGCCCTAAACTGAGCTCCAGGTATTTTATAGTTTCTGAATAAAATACTACGGTCATTCCTAAAAACAAGAATATTTCTGGCTTTGTTTCTGCCTCCTGCATTTCTGAACATATTTTCCGGCTACCTACCATGATATTGGGCAGGGTGGCATATCTGGGAGTGTTGAGTCGAAGGTCTGCAGTAATCACTGCTGGTGTGTTGATCTTAACAGTTTCCAGGCCACCATCAATTTCTCTCACTACTTTAATCTTGTCTCCTTCCATTGACAATTCTGATGCAAAAGTACCCTGTAATTATAAGGTAAAGCACAAATACATAACATTAAATACAAACAAATTAATTATTGCCAAAACAGGAACATGATCATTTCTGACCATGCTTTGGAAAGAGCGAAAAAAAATAGTGTAAGAGAGCCGCACTTGGATTGTAACTAATCCTGGGGATATGTGTCTTAAGAATGAACCAATTTACTATAAAATGTCAGGTGATTAGTAACAATTGTAATAATATGCGACATAAAAATCAAAATATAGGTAACTTTGGGGATTAGCTTGTTAAAATTAGATTACGACTATCTACCTATTGAGGCCTCACACAAAAAGCTTACACTGAGAGATAATGTATCAACAAAGAGCTCCATCTATTGGTCAGCCAGTGGAAATTGCCCTCCACTGTCCAAACAGCCTTTGACCTGCTGATCTGTGCAGGATCACTGTAGCTCTTTCCGACTCAAACTAGTCTCCGCTTACTTCGATAAGGCAGTCTGTACAGGGGCATAGCCTGACGTCACCACTACTGCATTATAATAAATATTAACTGTGTTGATCTAATTTAGAGCAATCCCAAGTAACAGGCTGTTCTTAAGTTAAAACTCACCTGAGGCCAGTCCAGTAAGGCTGCTGTCATCTGACCAGTCTGATTGCAGTCATCATCGATGGCCTACAGGAGCAACACAAGTCATTTCATCACAACAAAATTGGTGTGTAGATCGTTTCATCCCCGTATGAGAGCAGGAAGTGTTTTTTTTTTAATAACCTGTTTGCCGAGGATGACGAGTAGAGCTTCCTCCTTCTTGGCCAGAGCAGCCATGATCTTAGAGACCTGCAGGGGTCCCAAATTCTCATAGTCTTTGCCAGTCACTTCCACGTGAATGCCACGGTCTGCTCCCATGGCAAGGGCAGTACGGATGGTCTCCTAAGAGAGGGGGGAAAGAAAAGAAAGAACTGGTTTGAATAGAGTTGAAATATTTAGGTTGTGCTGCTCCCCAATTTAAAAAGTTACCAGACCCACAATCACAATTACTTAAACACAATATGGTACTGTAGGTCCTCACATGTCTATAACATGTATCTAATAAATGCAACATTTTTTTTTTTTTAAATATCAGTAGGTAATTACAGTATGACTAACTTAACATTGTGGACTATAAATCCTGTATATATATATTGGTGATTTAAACTATTCTCAGTTTATATACTGTACATGAAATCATTTTTCTGTATTACAAAAAGTATAATATAAGCAAATATAGGACTGCATTTTGGTTTGGTGATATTTACAAATTATTTACAATAATTGTGATGAGCCTATTTTTCTAAAGATAACTGAAACATAAGGAAATTAAACATTTGAATAAGCTTTTAAATAAATCAAACTGCCTAATTATGCTAAATGTATGATGATTTAAAAAGTAGTACCATCTAATTATTTATCGTTTATTCGTACTTGTGAAATGATATCCATTCTACAGCATGATTCGGCTAAACCATTATGAAAGATAGAGCTGAAGTCCAGCAAAAGAAAAAGATTAAACAGTTGAACTACTATACAGAACTCCTCTAAAGTAGTTCCATCTCACCCACCATTACTTGCTGTGGCCCGCAGCTGACCACCACAACCTCCTTAATAAGCTTCTTCTCCTTCATCTTGACCGCCTCCTCAACAGCGATCTCACAGAAGGGGTTCATTGAGTGTTTAACTCCATCCGTCACCACGCAACTGTTGTCGGGCTTCACACGAATCTGAGTGGGGAACAAGACCGCAGGACAGAGTCACTACAGGGGTGCTAGAAGACAAACAATCCAGATAACCTGGATTCAGGGGCAAACTGTCAGACACAAAGACAGAGACTCACACAGGAAGAAAGCACAATGTCTAAAGTTTAAACAGGCAAGACATGGTAAATGAAAGAGAATACATTTGCCTGAGGGTATTAAACATAGAATCTGGATAAAGGTCTGCTGTTTCATTAGTAGGACAGAAGTATATGGACATCCAAACAAAGTATGTGAATGTTCATTTGCAGCTAGAACAGGAATCTGCCTGAAGGGTCTTAATCCTATTCTGTGATAATAGCAATAGAGAGGTCTGGCGATAAGGCTTAGCTAACAGCTCACGTTTCACCTGATACCGAAGGCATTTGATCTGGTTAAGGTCAGGCCTTTGTGCCGGGCCATATAACTTCTTCCACCTCTAACTGGAAGGGGAAAAAAGTGTGGACCACCTGACAGTGCATGCTGTTTGTATGTTCTGTGTCTATTGGCATTGGGCTTCAGCTTTAAGATGTCCCAGAAACCGATTCAAGGGACCTGGCCAAAATCACTGAAAAACAGCCACTGACCATAGAAGAACACAGAAATATGTGTATGGCCATATAACAAACCTGTATCATTTAACTTTATGTTATAAACATATGCAGAATAACAGTAACAAATAAATGTATTTGAGCTAAATTGACCTAGTCAAGTATTTGAAAAAAAAACTTTTAAGAGAAGCAACTTTCCTAACTCAATGTATTTTAATCATCTGACTGATAACCAGAGAGCAGAGGGGAGAGAAGTGAGTATTGAACACTGACAGTGCACATGTGCGTGAAACAGCTGCAAACACATTTTTATGATGTGCTCAATCTGAGTGCCAGTATCTTTGCTGAAAATGTGAAATGATATTGACCTTACAATGATTATGTGACTTCAACATTGTCTTGCAGACTTAAGACGGGGGGAAGCTGATCTAAGAAGGACATGCCAATTGTTAAGACTAAAATTAGGTAACATCATTTTTAAATGATTTGCTTTACAGCTGCTCAGTTAACCTACAAAACCTCATGTTTTGCAACAATGGTGACAATAATCTAGCTGCAAATAACTCCTCTCTGGCATCAACCAAAAGTCACTCCAACTGCTGCAAACTTCTTACTTTCTTTGGTTTTTAGTTGAGAAAAGTACAACATAACACTACCCTTATTTAATGTACAGGTTTTATTTAACTCTATCCATTGTACTATTTTATCTTTTATCATGATTTTTCTTCTCTTCACAATGCCTTTTCGTCGTCTGTCTCCATGTGTTATTTAACCTTTATTTGTCTCACTTAGTTTGGCTTTGTGTTGTGAAATGGACTTGTATCCGGCATTTGCTTTGCTAAATCTCCTTTTAACTGTGCTTTATAAAAAAAGGTATTATTATGTTGTTATTATGCAGGTTATCTGTCAAGAAAGTCAATAGTTATGTTACTTAAGCTGTGATAATGTGCCACAGCCAGCTGGTATCAGGAGGCTAACGTTAGCTACACAGAAAGTCAACTGACTGAGTACAGAAAAAGAGTCTTTCAAACGTTAATACGCCCGTCGAGACATCAAAACGATATTACCTTAACGGCGTAGTCAATGACTCGCTTAACTCCAACGAGGACACGTCCAGACATTATTGCTGAAACGTTTATCAATGCAGAAGTAGACAGCTAAAGAAACAGTGTCACCGCAGTGAACCTTCACCCAAGGAGTAGAGGTCGGACATATTTTAGTGTGACACCAGAGTGGAACGCCTCCCGTTCCAGCCAACAGGAAACGGACAAGAGTAACCAATCTCTACGCGGATTCGCTAAAAAGTCGCTTAAAGCCGTTGTTAAATTAAACAATAAGTCACCAAGTACATATGTGGTTTCTGTCAAATAAATTGAATTTAGGATGTTTGGAGAAAGTCTTAAATCCACATTAATTCCCATGATCTACTATCGTTATTGTTTCCATTGCTGAAACTGTGGGACAAATCCATAGACAAATCACAGGTGCATGGTGTGGTGCTCCTCATATATTTGTCGTAAATAGGAGCCAAAGAAGAAACGTTCCGCATAATGTGTGGCAAAGTTCACCGAGGTAGAGTGATGTAACGAGGGTTAAGCGATGTTTCATCTATTTATTCATCGATTGTGTTGGGGGTCTGAATGAAATTTGAGACACAGACAAAAAAACTATCAAATACAGTTATTCTGATAGGGAAAACATTAATATCCAAAGCCTAATCAATAGCTAATCTTGATATAAGTTTTTTAATATTCCTAAAATTAAAGAAAGATATGTATTGTGCCTACAAACAAAACTCGAAAAGCCCTTGTTCCATTGATATATATATATATTTTTTTTAATCTTTATTTTAATTTAATGCTCGATTTTGAGCCAGACAATTAGCCACCTTTTTATTACTATAAAACCTATCATGCATAATGAGCTTATTGATGTCTTTTATACATAAATATGTGTCCCCTGTGTGTCAGGGAACCCACAAAGTGTCAGAAAACAAAACCCTCTCTCTTTTCCTCCGTACCCAAATCTCTAAAAACTGGGGTAGCCTACAACGGAGCTGATCCAGATTTGCGTCCGATATGACGTAGGCCTAATATCGGAAAAGTGGACCCACGGCACTCTCAGAAACGTTGCCATCAGAAACAATGCCCGACTGTTTTGGACGTAATATGGTCTTTGTTTACATTAGCAAGCATCGCTAACACTCAGAGCTAACCTGTACTGAAGAGAGTGGGTGTTTCTCAATAGAGAACCGCAGTGACGCGTCAAAACCTGGTCAAAACCCGGAAGTAAGTTAGCATTTTTACCACGTCCGGTTCCTTCGATAAAAAGCAATGCAATTTCTCCGTAGGATTTTGGAAAATAGCTCCAAATAAGGTCTGTGTTTGACACAAATTGAAGAGACGTTTTGTTCTACGACATTAAATACTCAGCAGTGATTTTTGAAGAGTTTACGTGTCTGAAAAACGATGGTTGTTAACATTTGGCTGAATAGGACTACAGAAGTTGTCCAGGCCGTTTGTCCTTACACCGAACACATAAAACACTCCCGCTAATTTTGTTTGCCCTGTTCTGCTTGAAAGCAAGTGCCTGCCTCCTGCAAACTGTTCAAACAAACGCTTCAACTTGTACCATTTAGAATCTGTATGTTTGAATATGGATCTTAAGTTGGCGTGACGTTGAAGCAGCGACCCTGCTGTAGTTCGTTTATAGCATAACGTTAGCATTTTGCTTCTGGCGACTAGATTTATGATTCGAAAATTATAGAAGTAGGGTAGACATGTGGTTTATTATCCGGCTGAACAAAACGTGATCCGTCTCTTCAATGTGGCCGTTTCTCAATCGCGAGGAAACTGGCTTCCAAGCCAATATTTCAAGGATACTACGTCATCGAGTGCCGCCGAAGGACTGTTCCAATCTCCAGCATACTTGGAATTCCACCGAGGCTGCGTCCTTGGTTTGGGGGTAATTTTGAGGCTGCACATGGGTAGACTTCGCGTCCTTCAAATCCCCACAATGCTTTGCGCACGGACCAATTTCCCCAAATCTGTGGCGGAAAATGTAAGGCGGGGCCTCTCATATGACGCACACCTGCACACTTGTTAGCCTGTTCCACTCTTCGTTTTCCGAATGCCAGGAAGGATTCTTGCCTAGCTTCTGAAGGAAGTGACTCGGAAGACAGGTGCTACCAAGCAAGCATCCTCGCGATTGAGAAACGGCCTGTGTGTCAACCACAGACCTTATTTTGAGCTATTTTCCAAAATCCTATGGAGAAATTGCATTGCGTTTTTGACGAAGGAACCGGAAGAGGTTTACTTCCGGGTTTTAGGACGCGTCACTGTGGTTCTCTATGTCGAGTAAAGCTGCTCCAGAGCCACTATTTCAAGCATACTACGTAATCGTGTGATTTTGGTTTCATGTTACTGTATGTATTTGTAAGCAGCTGTGACTGAAAGACCATCTATTTTTATTTGCATTTTTTCTTTTTTTAAATAAAGGACGGGTTGAAAAAAAATCTGCGTAAAGTCTACATGTTTTGTTTTGTAATAATCGCCATGAGTGGAATACATTAATGAATACTTAAATAAAGTACAGTACTCGAGTATATAGGCTATTTAGTTACTTTCCACCACTGACAGTGTGCAGAAACGGTTTTGTTAACAGCTGCTGCGCTAGAGTCAGCTCGGGTCACCCAGCGGCAGCAGCAGCAGTGGCCTCCATTTTACCTCCGACACCGAGCCGTACCTCACGTGTCCTGGGCTTCTCTCTCACATGACCCGAGTGTTTGTTCCCGTGATCAGCACTTCCATCTCCATCTGTGACACCGAATATCACTTTTTATTCTAACCCTGATGGATATGCTTGAACAGAGTCTGGACAGCGCAAGGTAACCAAGAGTCGGCCAAAATGGCTAACTGGGACAAGCTAGCTACAACATGCTATTTCGGATAGCTAGTTTACGACGCTTACCAAGGCCTGAACTAAAAAGAAAACTGTTGTCAAATTCAATAAAATCTGAGAAAGGCGGTTAAGTTAGAAAGAGAAGTGAAAAACGTTGCCATCTGCATAGCTGACAAGTTGTATCATAAAGACCAATGTAAAAAAAAAAAGATCATGGTTAACTTAGCATACAACGGTGCAATAGCTATGTTAGCTTAAGCTAAGTATTTAAACATAAACAAATGAGCAACTGTAGGTCAACTGAAGACAGTAGAAATGTTGTGTTTTACATTGTGATTTTGCTGTTGGTTGTTTGGCGTCTTGCACAAGTTTGCCATCAGCTAAGGCAAAGTTGAGGGTCAGTAATTATATTTATATATTTTTGCAGGATAAACACATCGTTAGCTTGTCACGTTAAAACTCAGTGTTTTTGTTTATGTGGTTTGCAGCCAAGAAAAACAAGAAGAAGAGGTTGTCCAGACTTCTGAAGGTAAGAACCTATTTACTAAACTATCATTCACAACATCTGGCACCTGCTGGGCTGTGAGACTTAATAATGGATTGTTTTTAACTTGTTTTATCTGATTAAAATAAAGGTGTGTAGCATGCATGTAAGTTGCAGCATGCTTTGGTATATGTATTGTTTTGTGCAGTTTATCTCAGGGTTTGTTAGCTGTCTTTATTCGTTTTCCTCCTCTTCTGTTCTAACTGTCTTTTTCTGTCCTCTTTCACCCTTGAGACGGAACAGGAGAAGAGCACACAGCTGTTACTATAGCCAGCGTTCAGCAGGCTGCAGCATTTGGTGACCACAACATACAATATCAGTTCCGCACAGAGGGTGGACAGGTAAGCAAATAATGGAGGCTATTATGTCAGTGATTGTTTTTTCCTCCTCCCATTGTCAGAAAGACCAAGATAGTCCGTCTTCTCCAGTATGACCCACATGAGGGTGTTGCACTTTTTATTTGTACATGTGATGTTTCGGTGTTGTTGTTTTTTGTTTTGTTTCTTTCTGTTAACTGGCAAGTGGGAACTAAGTATTTTTTGTTGTTATGTTGTAAGTTTTTCATGTTTCTCTTATTATCCTATGATACTGTGTGAATAACAAAATGTGAAGGACAGACCATCTATTTCCATTTATAGGGCAGGTAACATTTAAGGGGCAGGTAACATAAGATGAGTTTATTCTCCCTGCTCCTTTTCGGTCAATGGTGTGTTAATAGAGACATGTTTTGTAAACAATTATTATACATTAAGTTGTGCATACCATGAACGGAACAAATACAAATGAAATGAATGCAGTAGTGGAATGTAGGAGTGGCAAATTGCAATACTGCAATGTAAACATATTCTGTTACAAGTAAAAGTCCTGAAAGATAAGGCTCAAAAGTCTAGGCAATCAAAATAAATACCAAAAGTAAAAATATTACTTGTGCAGAATAGCCCATTTGGGAATTATGAATGTTATATGACTGGAGTATTATTAGTGATGCAATAATATGTTAAGAGGGTTAGGAGATATGGAGAAAAGCAATATAAAAATATGTTTTTACCAAATACCTCAATCAATATTGTGACCATATTCAACAGTACACTTTTTGTGCATCTACTAAATGTTAACGGCATTTTTGGAAAGATAATCATCAGTAATGTGGACTGGACATAATGACTAAGTGGGTAAAGGCAAATGATAGAACAGTACACCGACTTAACTGGAATGCAGAGTTTTAATCACAGGAAAAGACAACACTCAAGCCCTATTATGTATTTTGATTTCAAAAAGATGACATTAAGTCTCATTACAAGATTCATACAATATTGATATATTGCCCATCCCTATGAATAACACACGGGAGGCGTGTGGCGCAGTGGATGGAGCCTTAGTGTTGAGATCAGGGGTTCAAAGGTTCAAACCCCACTGTAGTCAGCATGTCGTTGTGTCCCTGAGACACTTCACCCCAAAGTGCTCCTGTGGGGATTGTCCACAGTATTGAGTATGTAAGTGGCTTTGGATAAAAGCGTCTAACATGTAATGTAATAACAATCACTGATGTTGCAACTGGTAATATTAACCTAATGCTAACTACTTTATAAACTGCAGGGTAGCTTTACCTATAAAAAAACATATGGAAATGTATATGTTGATTTATATTTTGGGTTAATAATATAAATACGTCTAGTAACTAGTAAGTAATGTTTAGTAGAATTACACGTAAATTGAAAGTATACATGTAAGTAAGTACCTCAACATTATTCCCCCCACTTTTTGATATTTAGATTTGTCACAATAAGTGTTGTGTTGTTAGCGTAGCCGCCTCACTGTGAGAATAACCTGGGTTTCTCTCACGAGTAGTCTTTCCTTTGTAAGGTTGCATGTTCTTGTTATGTGATCGTGTGTCCCTTTTGGAAACACAAGTCAGGATAACAGGCGCTAAATGGCTTGAACTAATGAATGTGTGGTTTTCTTCCCTAGTCCCATGATTGACCGGTGACCTTTGTCAAGAGCGTCTCATTTTCGTCCACTAGTGTGGCACGCATCGCAGCAGTGGTCTCGGATTGACTGTGGCATAGTTAAAAGAGCGGATAAATACGTTCGGAAAAACCAAATGTGTGATTTCCAAGTTGGTTTATTGTGATGATTAACACTGGAGGGAATAAAGTCAGCGATCCATGTGGCTCATTTTTCGTAAACAAGGCTAGTGTGAGAGATCATGTGATTCCAGTCTGGTCAGAGATTGGCATGGGGCCGCTGTCACATGTCAGTCAGGAGGAGAGTCAGCTGATATAAGGATTCAAATACGGATTCCTGGGACAAACAAGCTCATTTTCTGACTTGTTTTCAAAATTGAATCAGGCACATTCTGATGCATAAGCAAATTGAGAGGGAAAGCAATATGCTTATGTTTCAGAATGTGCCTGAAGTAAGATCAATGCACAGCTGCGATTTGGACCACTGTGTCTAATACTAGGCTCCGGGGAACTGTAGCATTAGATATGCTAAACAAATCTACAAATCAGGTGAGGTATTGATTCAGGCACAGTGCGCGTGTCAAAGGGAGGGTGGGAAATGGACTTTGTATAGTTTGTCCTTCTCTAATTTTCAAGTCTGACACGTGTTTCTCTCTCTACTCTTGCAGGTGACGTACCGCGTTGTTCAGGTGACTGACCAGCACCTCGATGGGAGAGATGATGGGGGGGGAGCAGTGAGTGTCGTCTCCACAGCCGCCTTTGCTGGGTCTCCCCAGGCTGTGGCTCAGGTACAAAAATCTTTGTTTTCTTTTCTTTCTTTTTTATCGAAGAAAACCCGCTGGTAATACGGACTATTTTGAAAGATTAACTGCATGCTTTGAAGTAATTCCATAGTCCTTAGAGATAAGGCTGGTAATAATTCAGCTTTTAGTATTCCAACAGTCTGCCTAAGGAAATGAAAACCAACAATGAATTCATCCTGCTAACAAACACTGTCTCTGTACAAGTATCCTGATGTTGTCAATTCTGTGAAACTTCATTTTTACAAACACTATTGACAACGGGTGAAAGAGACAAACCACTGTACTGGTTGAAATAATCCTTGGTTTAGATTTAAGCCACTGGTGTAGGTAATTCCTCTGTGCACAGAAAGCTAGAAAAGCAGTATAAAGAGTGAAGCATGGCTGAGCAAGATATTTCCCCAACACAGAGCTTGGCACAGAGATAAGAAAAGACACCTAAGAATTGTTTCAGAAGAAGGCAATGTTCAAAGCTACGTTTGGAACATGTTTTTGATCAGAAACAGAACATTTTCCTTGCAAGAACAGATTTGGTTTTTGTTTTTATTTGCCGTACACTGATGGCTCTGCCCACCTTGCTGTTATCTCTGCTAACAAGATCACGGCTCCTCCTTTTTCTCCCCTCATTCCAGCTGTCTAACTGCTTTGTGTCTTGCATGGGGGGTCTAGAGGTGACACCGTTATCGAGCCTGACAGAGACTGAGATGTGCGTTCACCTGCTGTGACTGCTCCTTTGCTACTTGTTCAAGCCTCTCCTCTGTTTGTCTCCTATCTGTCACAGGCTGTGATCCAAAACCCTTTCAGTAATGGAGGAAGCCCGGCAGGAGAGGCGGTGGGAGGGGAGACGCGCTTCGCTTACTTCCCCGCAACTGCGGTGAGCGACGGGACCGTGTCTGTGCAGGCCGCCGCAGACCCCACACTCACACAGGCGGGCGGGGGTGAGTCAGCTCTCACACATAATTCAGGCCGAAGCTTAGAACAGTGTCACGGAAAATGAGAGAACAAGAGCCATTTTTTTTCTTGTAATCGTAAATGAACCAACAACCCCCACAGCTCTGGTTCATGAGAGGAAAAAAACACCCTAAAAAGATTTAAATATTTTTAATTTTTGTTGAATACTTATATGATGTGTGGTACAGGTAGATAATACCTTCGACAGTGCCTCAGCTTTTTTTAATTTATAATTATTGAAGTGTATTAACATTCTGTTCACACAATGAAAGATGTTCTATCACACACACCCAGCTACATTTTTTGCTCAGTTTAAAAATATAAATTCCTTTCCCAGTTACAAAGCAGAAACGTTATTTCCATGGAAAAATTATGCTTCCTATAATAGTTTGCAAATGACATTCCGCATTATCGGAGGCTGAAACGAGGTTAGTTACTCATTACATTACATATCACTTGTTAGACACCCTGAGGTCACTTGTTAGACACCCTGAGGTCACTTGTTAGACACCCTGAGGTCACTTGTTAGACGCTTTTATCCAAAGCGACTAACATACTCAATACTGTGGGAAATCCCCACTAGGGCTGCAACAAACGACTCATTTGATAATCGATTAATCTATCGATTAATGAAACGATTAATCGACTATTCGGACTATTTTGCCTCGCACAATTTCTCAAACGCTCTTATTTCAACTTTTAGAATTTAGCTTGAGGTTGTTTTAGGCATGTGGAAACTAACAATAAAGATGAATACTTGATTCAAAAATACATGTATTATTAAATTAACTAAACACATTTTGAACAAGATTAACATTGCTTTTTATTTAAATTCAAAAGATACAACAGTTTTTTAACAAATCGTATTAAATAATGTGATAACAGAACTTTAAACAGCTTTAACAAAATAAATAACTCGGTTACCTCTAATCATTAACACATGTTTGTATAATTGAGTTAACTCCGTGTGTTGCTGCTAGCATAACACCTGGAGAAGTTACTCGTGGATGGGGCTACAGAGCGACAGTCAAACGGTGCATTCCTCCGTCTGGATGTGGAGCACTTTTGTTAAATGTTTAGACAAATTGCTCGTGTTACCGCCCTCACATGCTAAACTCTTCTTGCACTTTTGGCAACGATATTTACTGTGTGCTTCATGTCACATGTCCACACACACCACTGCTCTTCCTCTTTAATGCTGCGTGTCTTCATCTGGCTCTACTAAGAAACGGGTTCTACCGCATAGTTTCTCTTACGTATAGCCCTTTGGTTTACACGAGGCCGTAACCAAACGATAGAAACGGACCCCGCAAACGATAACGGGTCCCAAGGTGGATAGATCTGCAAACGGAACGCTCTGGGGGTTCAAACGGCTCCGTGTCATCGCCTCTATACGATCATTTTCTGATAACTATGAAATAGCCCCGCCTCCCTCTCCCCACGTCTCCCTCTCCCCACGTCTCTGCTGGGCTGTCAGAAGAGGGGGAGGAAAAGAGAGGCACCGTTTATTATTATTATACACAGAGAACAGTCGTTATCAATTTGTTTTAAAGCTCAATAAATAACAAAGAACCTCTGACCGGCACCTTTCTAATTTTGTACGGAAGATTTAAACTTTAACGGACATGTTGACCGGCGAATTTTTTTTTTACGGAAACTCTGCCGCACGGTTCCCTCGTCCCTTGGAAGAGGCGGAGAGGTGGGTGTTTTTCATCTGCTGGTGGACTACCTGAGAGATATACAGCAGGAGCACACGCCGTCCACCGCGGAGAATAAACAGAAGGGCAACCATGGCAA
This sequence comes from Notothenia coriiceps, assembly GCF_000735185.1. Taxonomy (NCBI): domain Eukaryota; kingdom Metazoa; phylum Chordata; class Actinopteri; order Perciformes; family Nototheniidae; genus Notothenia; species Notothenia coriiceps. The sequence goes on along the minus strand of NW_011369251.1, from coordinate 192,937 downwards.
CCATGCTCCGGGGTCTTCTTCGCTGCTTTTGCTGTATTTTGTGGCGGCAGCAGCGCCACTTACAGGCCTGGCATATATACTACAGCGTTTCCAGCGGTCTCGTGTGAACGGACACGTTAATGAATCGAATGCGTGTGAACGGAAGACTTTTTTGAAAACGCAAACGGTGCGTAAACGCAAACGTTCCCGTGTAAATGGGGTCTCAGTGTCTTTGCGTTTTCATGGTGGCCCTGACGCGGCTGGTGGACTGTGAGTGAGGGTGGTCAGTAGATGGTGGAACTGTAGAGCAGGATGCAGCCCCCTGGCTCTGTCATACACAGCCAACATCTGCTTGTTCTGGCAAACTATTGCCCAGACAGTGTTTATGGGAGGAATGGGAAATTAATCACCTTTTTGTTTCTGCTGGTGTCTCTGCTCTATGCCGCACTGTTGGCCCAGACTAGAGGTCTGCATCGGCATGAAACGGACTCATAAACGAGGCCTGTACCTGCATCTTCAGACCCAATTCTAACCCAGTCTTATCTTATGTTGTTTTTCAGCTATTCCTTTTTATAAGAAAAATGTTTGCTTGTAAAAAAACATGCTTGTTTTGTCCCAACAACAGAACCCGTAGATGTTCAATTCACTGTCACATATCACAAAAACCATGTCATTGTGGTATCGGGGGTGCCTGTATGTGCATTCATACGTCCACCCATCCTATTCTAGAGAATGAGATTCCTCAGTATGGTTTTGAGGGAATTTCTTCAAATTTGGCACAAACTTCCACTTTGGACTAAAGAATGAAATGATTCGATTTTGAGGGTCAAAGGAAAAGCTCACTGTGTCCTGAGAAAGATGTGATGATTTTGAGAATGTTCATACATTAGGACACAGTTCAGAGTCACGGGTCAGAGTCAGATGAGCTCCTCTTTACCAAGTATCTTATGCATTTCACCCTTCACTGACACTAAGGCACGTCTGTTTCTAGCCAAGTGTGCATTTCACTGTGTTGCAATTGCATCACATGAAGCACTTTCAGAGATCTCTGACGCCCTTAAAGCCATTTAGCTGTGTGAATAGGCACAACTCAATTAGGGCTTTTATGACACACTCAAAATGCAGAGGCACAAAACCAAAAGGAATTCGCTGCTTTATTATTTTTTTTCTGTGTGTTGAGTGGTTGCCTTGTGATGCCACAGACAGGGAAGAAGACCATGAGGTTCATTTGCTGTGGGTCAGGGCTGAAGCCAGGGCCTTGCAGGAGGAAACGGGCAGCTGTTTGACTTTTCTGTGAGCCCGAGGCATAACATACTGTAGGGTGAAGGTGGAGACTGGTTTACAAGCCTCCATCTCCTATGAGCTGAGGGATAGTGCAGGAAGTTCTGGAAGTAAACCACAATCTGGCAGGACTTGATTCAGGGGTGGAGTGCTCGACATTTCTACAGAGCGTCGTAGTGTAGTCCTTTCGCAACCACCATCATCTTTCACCCTAAAAAAACCGAAATTTCTAAAAGGATAAATTCTGTTAAAACTCACTGATTCCATTTCATTATGAATCCAAACATCTGATATCGAAGACCAAAGCTGAAAGAAAAAATGCAAACGAGCTGCTATCCTTCATCATCATTTCGTTTTTGGGAAAAGGAATAAACTACAGGCTGAACCCTAAATGCTGTTGGGATTATATCTTTAACTGTTCATTAGTATTCAAAATGTGCCTAAGAAATGCAAGCCCTGTTATTTGGTTTACTGGGGATGGTTTTGTTTGATGGGACATTCATTTTTGTGAATGTCTTTGGGGACTGGGAATATGATGGTTTCACTCCGTGATAATTGTACATGAGAGGGTTTCAAGCAGAGTTGTTTATTTCTTGTAAGTGTTGTTTTGTATTTGTCCACAAGGATTTGGGCTGTGATGATTTCATTTCTGTTATTTGTTGTGAGATATTTCAATTGCAGCCACAATATTGATTCTTTTATGCCCCTTTGTCTTTTTTTTTCTCACTGCTAACCGATGCCTGCCATGTCTCCACAGGTCAGTTTTATGTGATGATGACCCCCCCTGATGTCATTCAGACAGGGACGCAACGAACCATCGCCCCCCGCACACAGTCCTACCCTGCGTGAGTATCAGCTCTATTAGTAGCTGACTGGGAACATGAGACAGCATTGATATAGCAGTTAGATATCCTGCTGTTTCTTTAAAAAAAAAAGCTCACTGCTGGTCAGCTGTTGTAAAAAGAGAATTCATATGTTCCATTCAAAAGGGGCCATTTGTGACTTGCTTGAAATGTGGTTGGAGTTTAGCAGTGGGACAAATAGCTTTTTAATGTTTCTTCCACGGGGCTTTTCACAGCTATTAATGACATTTAACAAATTCACATAAACTTGACACAGACTTTAACACATGAGTTGAAAAGAAAAAGCCTGCTGAATTCACATAAATGCTAATGCAGGCCTGGGAAGTGGAGGGAGTTAAACTGCTGAGAACTGTGCAGAGGTGTACGAAGAGAGAAAGAGCACCAACACTGGTTTATATGGACTGCCTATTGGTTTAAAATCGATCAGGTCCATCAATGATTGGATGTTATAAAGACATGTGACCACAAAACAACGTGCACGACTATTTGATCAACCCCAAGGCTAACTTTATGCAACATGAAATGCTACTGTAGTTGTTGTATTAGTGAGTCTATCATCTCTCTCCTGAGTTTGATTTTGGCTTATCTATTTTTCACAAATCTCTTTATGATGTCTATTCCTAAAAATCTCCACATGCATTATTATAATCATGCATCAGAAGGGATCCATCTCAGACTATCTCCAACTGTTAGCCGCACGCTGCTGATTGCTGTTATTAAGATAATCAGCAGGCTCACGTGGGCAACAACAAACCGAGTTCTCACTTTAATTGCATGACACCCGCCTTGTTCTTGCCTTATACCGATATTTACTGAGGCTTAATTTTCAGATCATTGTCACATGTGGTACAGTTATGAGGATTGCAACTTTCTCTTGCCAAAGCACAGCAATTTGCCACTTTGGTCCCCCGAAATGAACACAAGACCCATTGTTGAATTGAGTTATCACTAGGGCTGCTCGATTATGGCAAAAATCATAATCACGATTATTTGGGTCAATAATTGTAATTGCGATTATTAAATGAGATTATTCATTGACTTTGAAAACATCCATTTATTGGAGAATTTTTTTGGAACAGTATGTTTTTAACAGTTGATTACCCTGAACTTTAAGTATAATTCAACTGAAAAAAAAAAAAAAATTATTATATTAAAAAAAAAAAAAAAAAAAAAAATAAA
>NW_011369251.1:188694-189593 GCF_000735185.1 Notothenia coriiceps | reverse complement strand
AAAAAAAAAAAAAAAAAAAAAGTAATAATAAAAAAAAAAATCGTTTTATTTCGTTTACGTTGTTTTCGTAATCGTTGCAAGCCATAATCGTAATCGCGATTAAAATACGATTAATTGAGCAGCCCTAGTTAGCACTGATCTTAGTCAATGATCCTCCATTTCTCACCAGGCTTATATTAACCGTTAACATGTGAAACTGCATTATAGTTATTAAGCTATAGCACCTATAGGGAGTGGCTACCAGTTGGTTTAGGAGACAGACACCAGACTATTACTTTCTCTGCCTATTATCTATCGTTTGGTATTTTGAGTGAAACAATATGGTTCGACATCATGGGTGATGACTGCTTCTGTGATTTCCATGCACATTAAGATTCCTCAAAGATTTAGGCTCCTTTGTTGTGGGCTGCATTAAATAGAGTTGGAAATCCGCCTTAAATTTGGCAGCAGCTCTCCGGCGTTTGATGTTGTTTGATATTCACAGCGTACAACAGACTGCTTTCCAGTCAAGAGTAAAGAACAAGCTTTGTTGCGGCGCACGTCTGCATTGCCATGTGTTGAAATACAAAGTGAACTATTTATTTCATCTCTCCCAATGTCTATCTGCAATATGTTTGTTTCTATTTATTCCCTCTCACATGAATAATTTATGACTTCTCTTTTTTGACACAAGCCTGAAGAGTTATATTTAGGTGTAAACTAATGAACAGTGACATGTGAGTAAAATGAATGAACATTTCCAACCCTATCTGCCGCAGAGATGAAAACGAGCTGCTGCAGCAGGAAGGTTTAAACTGGTGAGGACAGTTCCACATTTCTCTCTCTTGTTTTTTTTTTATACAGCAAATGATCCAATCAAATTAGATCACAAGAAGAGAGAAGAAGCACACAGACTTCTC